>NC_137979.1:5031313-5199793 GCF_963924665.1 Micromys minutus
ATAAAACACAACAAAAATGTAAAATTGTATTTATGAATGTCTGTGTGAATGCCACGTGCTAGGGGTGCCCATGGAGGCCAGAAGAAGGTCCCCTGGAGCAGGAGTTAGTTGGCTGACAGTTTCTTAGTCTGGGTTCTGGGAACTGAACTCCAGTCCTCAGTAAGAGCAGCAAATGTTCTTAATCACTGAGCCATCTCCAGCCCCCCAATTTCACACTTGTGTGTGTGTGTGTGTGTGTGTGTGTGTGTGTGTTCCACAGAGCTCACTTGTCAGAGGGACAACTACGGAAGTTGGCTCTCTCCTTCCTCAGTGTAGTTTGTGGATCAAACACATGCTGCCTCCTGAGCGTTATTGCCAGTCCCTTTAAGGGACTCTTTACATCAAAAGAAAAATAGTCCCAAATGGAAATGGGAATTCAGGGAAGAGTTAAGAACAAAGGGGGAAATTGTGGGTAAATATTAAATATGAGTAAGAGGGTTGTGAGGGTTTTAACTGTGTGGAGAGCTGGGCGCCTGAGTGCTGGAATGTGTACCTGGCCCTGGATCCGGTCCCCAGCACTGAGAATATGGCAAGAACAGAATTACGTGCTCAACCACAGGGAAACCAGGAGGGATGGGTAAATACAGCTCATATGCTCTGAGCTTCCAGAGTGAACACATTCATCCTAAGTGTAGACAAATCAAAGACAATAGGAATAAACACAACTATATCAGTAAGTACAATGCCCCAAGTAAGTACTAGGATAAACTATCAGGATAGATTAAAAGCTGTTCACCGCAATGCTACAAAAGCACTGGAATGTTGAAAAATTAAAAATGGAGGAAATCTAATATCCAACATGAACCAAAAGAAAGCTGACAGATTTTAGAGCAATGAGGAGACACAAGGGATGTTTCATCACCATAAAGAGGTCAAAAGAATACATCGATTTAAATCCGAAATTAGTGTTCACTGAATAGCGTGGTTTTAGAATACAAAATGCAGAAATAGAACTGCAAGGAGGCAGAGCAGTCTACAGTAAACACACTTCCAGTAGCTCATGAAACGAGTGAACACGACTCAGTGGTGACGTGCAAGGCCAAGGCAGCAGCCGACAAGTGAGCCCTCAGACACCACAGCGCGCTGTCTGCCAAGACTAGAACAGCACCACTTTTAACTTAAAACAAACTTTGCCAAAGTCTCAGCATTCAGGATACTTCCTCTGGCCACTTAGGATTAAGGTAGAAATCAACAATAATAACTAGCCGTAAAAATGGTTTAACCAGTGCGCTGATAAATAAATCACATGTTCAAAGAATAGAAATTAGGAAGTGCTTGCCAGTCAGTGAAGGATCAGTAGATGCACTTCCGGTCTCTTGGAACATTTGCCTGCCGCGCTCAAGCTTGCCTCTTGGCAGGCTGGGAACTGGGTGGGAGAAGGCTCAGGGTCCTGGGGTCCTTTCCTAAGGGATCATGGGGATGAGTTCATTTCCTCCCATCAAGCTCTGTCTAGTGGGGACCCACAACCACACACCTCCAGCACACCAGTCAAAGACAGTGAACTCCCAAAATAAAAAGTATTCTTAAATTAAGAAAGCCCACATTTTCCTGCGCACAGTAGGAGCTTTGTTTCTGCTGTGAGGGAGCAACTACATGACACTCCTGCTTGGTATCTGAGGAATAAGACATCTGAAATGAGTGTCTGGGGCACTGAGTGGAGAGTCAGCCTCAGGAGCAGAGGTGAGCCTTATAGGCAGAGGGCTTGTGCCTAGAGCCAGCTGCTGAACCACAATAGTGAATTTACACAGGGCATTCACGAAGGGAGAGCTCCACAGGGATACCAAGGCAGGCTTGTTCTTGGGAGTGCTGCAGATTCTCGGCTGGAACCATCCCCACCAGCACTGCCAGCCTTCCTTAAATCTGCCCCATAGTCCAGGTCTTTGGCTTTCAACTGATCTTTCCCTTACAAAGTCTGGTGTGTTTTGTAATACATTGCCTCTAACTGGCAACCCCAGCTCCCTTCCTAGTTTTCCTTACAGCTTTCCTAGGTTTCCTACAGATTTCCTTGGCAAATCTCCCGAATTGCAGGTTCTCTCTTTTGGTCTGTTTATCAGAGTGTGGAGGCCAATACAATGGTGCCAATAAATATAAATGGTAAGCTGGGATCTGAGACTGGCTGGCACACCTTGGGGTGGCAGAATGGACATCATTCTGATTGTCACAGAAGCCATAAATAGATCCTGGCACGAACTGGAGCTTAACAACTAAGTATTTCATAGACAAAGACCGAAAGCTGTTGTGGTAGAGAGGAATTCTGTGTTGGGTGTGAAAGACTGAGAGAGCAATAGAGAAAACCCACAGACACAGAGCTGATACCCACTGATTTGTGCTGAGCCTTGCCGAGGGTCGGTGCATGCAGGTGTCCGTGGGGGCCAGAAGAGGGTGTCAGACGCCCTCGATCTGGAGTTACAGGTGGTTTCAAGCCTCCCAACATGGATGCTGGGAACTGAACTCAGAGTCTCTGCAAAGAGTAGCAGGCTTTCTTATGTGTCATCTCTCCAGTTCCAGACTCAAAGGAGTTGAGGCTGGATGTGAAAGCCAGTGACCTCTGGGTCTTATGGAATCTCAGAAGAACAGACTCAGCTGTGAGGTGGGGAGGGAGGAGATGTGATTGTTAGAGTTGCAGAACTTCAGAGCTCTGAATACCCAGAACTCAGAAACACAAAATGGGAGTGTCTGGGTGGATGTGTGCAAGGATGCTGGTGCGGTAGCTCTTGGTTCCAGTGGGCTTTTGAAGGGGCCCAGTTAGCCTTGCTTCAGCAGTGGCCCTGACTTCTCACTGCTATGCTATGTCAAGGACTTAGGTTGAATCCAGTCCAAGTGTAGCTCCACTGAAAGCATCCTGGACCTGATGAGGGAAGAAGAGACAACAGAAGGATCCAGAGATGTAGCTTGCATGTTGCAGGAGCCAGGGAAGAAAGACCCCTTAGAATTAGTTTTTAGGGTGCTTAGTCAGAGATGAGACTGCACCCCTAGATAAAGACAATTCGTTGATTCTTAACACATTTTCTCAGGATGTAGATGGTAAGGTAGATTTGCCACTGAAATGGCTCTAAGAGACTTGGAAAAGGATCTCAACACCCAGGGAAAGGGGAAGACAGCACCACATTTGTAAATGGCAGAGGTTGGGATAAAGAGTCTGAGAGGACTTGCTAGAATAAGTGCCCAGAGAACTATGCTCCACACGAGGCTGCAGAAGACAGCACCCATTCACCATGTCCACTAAGGAAGCCCTGCCAAACAGTAGTGTAAGCTTTGGAAACCATGGCAACAGAGACTGATGCTTTTCCAGAGAAGACCAACCAAGCCCTGCATGTCAGCCTCTTCTGTCCTGGGAGAACTCAGATTCCATGCTTGTGGTAATAGTATAGAGCCTATGTGTGGCTGTGTCTACTGCATGTGAATTCTTGCCTGGGAGTTATGATTAATCCCTAGATGTGGATCACACTGCACAACACTGGACCTCTTCACAGTGAGGGAGATGGGGAGTGGCTCCTGATCATGGGATCTACTGATATTGTCACACAGAGTCCCATCCTCAGGCAGCCAATCTTGTGGACTGCTGGGCCAGCCTTTATCCATCAGAGGAAATGCAAAGAATGACAGGCTATTCTGTGGGCTGTACATGAAATCAGAGACCTTTCAGAGTACTTATCCAACAGGAAAATACGTGAGTGTGGGAGTCAAGGTATGGGACCAGAAAAGGTTCTGATGACCATCACTCTGAACATAGGGGCTTACACCCCACTTAGAGTGTATTGTGTTTCCAGTCCCATAATCTTGAGCTTTGGAGACATGGGATTCCTCATTTCAAAGAAAGGCATGCTCCTATCAATTCATAGCAAGAGTCCCAGTTAAAAGTTACAACTGCCAAGGTATTTCTTGTGTCCAGAGCCTAGCAGACAGGAAGAAAGTCACCTTTCTGACAGAATAAGAAGAGGCTGCTGTGGTTAGCAGGACAGGACAGGACTACTGTGTGCCTTTAATTTCCGTCAAAGTCTACTTTTAATGTTGGATCTTAAGTGCTTTAACCTCCCTTTTATCCCACCACCCCCAGAGGTAGTGGGAAAGAAAGGATACAGGGGCTGGGGGTGGGGGAGTAGGCCTGTTTAGAAAGGTTCTTTGGAGCAGTTCCTGTCTGTGTTGTCTGGAAATGGGCAGTTCAGTTCACATGTCAGCAGCGGCAGCTCGATCAGGGATATATCAGCACAGCAGTCCAGTACAGTAGAGTCTAGATTAGCAAACAGGAATCAACAGCAGTGGCACTACCTAGCAAAGACAGCCAGGCCTCAGCCTCAGCACGAGTCAGTAGCAGGAGAGACCGGGAGGAACACCAGGAGAAGTTCTTGGCTGTGCCTCTTTCAGTGAAGCAGTGATCAGCAAAGACTCGAGACCCACAGAGTTGCACAGCCAGTTCTGTCAGCAAGCCTAGCCCAGCCTCCATCACTGTCCACCAAGTCCATTTATACCCTCCAGATGTCACGTGTCCTCCTGGGTCTTGCCTCAGCACATGTCTTGTTTGCTTCAGCACATGCATTTGTCTCAGCTGGCATCACTGCCAATCATCCCAAGTCCTTGGAAGTGGCAAAGAAAGCTTCGGCACACCAAGAAGTGTTTTGGTGCATTTCTCTCTCTGGAGTCCCGACAAATGCAGGTCAACTACGCAGTGTAAGGCAGACCAATACACATATGTCCTTAGCAAAGACTATCGAATGTCCTTTTGCATTCTTGCTTTACTAGAAGATTCTTTCACCTGTGTCTGCTTCAGTGAAACATTCCTTCATGAATCTGCCTTAGTCTTCCATCTGTGTCCGCTTCAAGAAAACACTCCTTCACGTGTTTGCCCCAGCAAAACAGCATCCACCACAACTGACTCTCCAGAGAACCCTAACATTTCCATCTCATTCCTGTGACATGAAGAGGAAAGATTGGTGTGTATGCTGAACAAAAAGTGGCCACAGTGTGTCTTGCTGTTACCTCATACTTCCATTAATTGTGAGCTGACACACTTCCAACTGGGAAGATACGCTTGCCAAGAGGGTCAGATGACTTCAGAATGGAGGTTTCTGCACTACCATATTTGCCCTGAGAGCTTGCAAACACACAGCTGAGTTAGTTCGGTGGGCCCTGAGTCAGCTGGGGCATGAGATCAGCTGTCTCTTTCCCGACTTCTCCCCAGGAAGAAAGAGTAATAGGAACTGTGGAAATGTTCCTCTCCAAGTTTGGAGTAGATATATTTTGGTGGATATTTGAGGGCCTCCAAAATCTACCTCTTAGATTTGGGGGGAAAGTTTGTTTCCTGATAGCCTCACTGCTGCATTCAGTACTCCATTTTCCTTGGGGCCACACTTCCTGCCTTCATCTCTGACTGGCTGCACAGGCACCGGAAGGTTCTCCTGCTCCACAGAACGCAGGATGCCTGAGTCTTTCTTCCCCTTTCACATGGTTGGATCTGCATTGCAGCGGGTCTTCCAGCTGCCGCTGGTTCCTTTCTCACTGGCTCGCTGCAGGTTGTTGGACAGATGTCTTCTGTGGCAAGTCCCCTTCTTGCCATATGGCTTTTGTGCAGTCAAGCTGGCAAGTCATGCGGAGGGAGGAATTTACAAACCCAACCAAAGAATCAAAGACTACGCTTGTTTTGCATGCATAACACCCTGGGCTGATATCCACCAAATACCCACAATTCAAATGGAACTTTCTGGATGTAAAAGAAGAAATGATACATCTCCTCAAGACTGAAGTAGAAAGTACCCAAATTGGGTGATAAAGATCAACATGAAATTAAACAAAAAATAACAAAACTGGGGAGAAAGTGAAGTTGGGAGACGATGTTAAGGGAACATGCTCTTGTACTCCAGAAGGAAGAGAAAGGGTAGAAGAAATGGTAGCTGAAATGTTTGCAAATGTGAGGGAAACTGTAAGACCTCATATCTGGAGGTATTTAAATTGCTAAGAATTTGAGTTTTAAGTCTAGAGAGAGAGACGCTCATCTGTGACTACGTCACTGTGAATGTGCCTGACCTCAGAAGATGAGATTGGCCCTCAGTGATACTTGGATGGGCGAAAGGGATGGACATGGGGTGAAGGGGCTCTCCTGCATGATCTCCTGACGCCGGTGTGTTTCGAGCAATGGAAGTGTGGGGTTGGAGAAAATGTGGATGGGGGATGGGCTGTGGCTAAGTTGTTTTTCTGTGGATGGCACAATGGCTAGTGAGAACTGTACTGTCTCTAGGAATTGTCTTGTGATAGGGAGGGAGGTAGACAATAGACCCTTGAGGACAAGAAAGGCCCCATGTGAAGAAGTCTACAACTCAGTATGATTACCGTGTTAGTTGATTTTTACTTTCAAGAGAGATTCCCTAAGTCAGATTGGCCTACGGCTACATTTGTGAGAAACGTCTTGATTGATGATTGATGTAGGAGGACCTAACCCTTTACGGGTGGCACCATTCCTAGGCCATTGGGCCTGGGCTAAGAAAGCTGAGCATGAACAAGCCAGTAAGTAAGCTGCCGTCCTCTGTGATTCCTGCTCCAGGCTTCTGCTCTTGGGTTCCTGCTCTGACGTCCCTAATGATGGGTTATTGTCAAGAAGTATTAGCTGAAATAGATCCTTTCTTTCCCGAGGTGTATTCTGTTAGAGTGTTTATCACAGCTCAGAAAGCAAACTCAGACAATTTACCCAGTTTTTAAAATGAGCAAAGGAATTTGTATGGACTGATTGTAACCCACCACACCCACCTTTGTCAGACTCACTTGTTAAAACCCTAACCCTCCATGTGCGCTGGTTTTGGAAACAGGATTTTGCTAACGTAATTAAGACTGTCTGAAGTTGTAACTGTTCCATGGATATGACGCCAATGATAGGGTCAGAGTCCTTGGAAGAAGAGACACTGGAGACTCGGGGAGATTGACAGTAAAACGCAGCTGAGCATGCTCTGAGACAGGGCTGTTTGCAGTGAACAGTGAACACCTGCAAGCCAGGAGTGCCCTCAGCAGCCCCTGTTCAGGCTGACACTGTGAACTTGGATTTGCAACCTCTAGAGTTACGAGAAAATAAACGTCTGCTGAGGGATTCTGCGATGACATTTGCTTGTGGAAACCCACACTAATTAAGACGAGACTTGGATAGAGTTCTCTGAGAAAGATGTACAGGGAGTTCTCTGAGAAAGATGTACAGGGAGTTCTCTGAGAAAGATGTACAGGGAGTTCTCTGAGAAAGATGTACAGGTGGCTTGTATCTTTAATGAGCTCAAAAGATTTTAGTTCTCAGAGAATCATACATCCAACTTCAAATTAGATATAACTTTACTGTCCCTAGGATAGACAGAAGACCAATTAATAACACACACCAGTTAGACCCTGGAGAAATTAGAATCTTCATACACACTGCAGGTGGGGCAGAGTGATGGGTGTTTCGAGAAAAGAAGTCTGGTAAGTCCTCAACTGATTGCACTGAAGTTCTACCCCCATATATGTCCAGTAAAAGTGAAAGCAATCATCTGCAAATAATCATGAGCAAAACTATGTCATATCCATGGAACAGTATTATTTGTTCATAAAAAGGAAAAGGGGGACTGGCAAGACGGCTTAGGTAAAGATGCTGTGCAAGCCTGGGGACCTGAGTGTCAACCCCAGAGGGAAAGAATCAACTGTACAGGTGTCTTCAGGTCCTCACACACATACTGCACACCACCCTCCACATCACACATGTGAGCATGCGCACACCCATAAAGACGATAACATTTTAAGGAATTAAGTACTGATGCTCCCTACAACATGGAATAACCTTAAAATAACAGAGGCAGGCTTAGTGGTGCCCGCCTTTACTCCCACCACTCAGGAGGCGGAAGCAGCCAGTTGAAGCCAGACTGATGTTCAGTTCCAGGGCAGGCAAGGCTACTTAGTAAGACCTTGTTTCAGGAAAAACAAAAAGTTCCAAGAGCCTCTTAAATATATAAGTGAAAGTTACAAAACTGAAGATGATCTAGTTGAAAACCTGGACAACTCTAAAGGATTGCGGGCCATATTACCTTCAGCACTGTCACGTAAGTGACATGAGTGACAGGGGAGGTAGCAGGGACAGGGGACCTGAGTAACACACCAGCCTGAGCGGCACGCACCACTAGAACACTACACAGAAGAAATACACGTGTTTGTGCGTGTCAGTGTCCACAGTAGCCAGAAAAGGGCATCAGATTTCCTGGAGCTGAAGTTACAGGGGATTACACAGCCACTAATGTGGGTGCTGGGAATGGAACCCCAGTCTCCTACATAGCAAGTGCTCTTAACTGCTGAGCCATCTCTCCAGCCCCAAGAACTACATGGTTGTGCTGACTAACTTTATGCCAACTTGATACTAACTAGAGACAATCTGGAAGAGGGAATCTCAGTTGAGAAAATGCCTCCACCAAATTGGCCTGTGGACAAGCCTGTGGGACATTGACTTGATTGATGGTTGATGTAGGAGGGCCCAGCTCAGTGTGTGTGTGCATGGAGAAACCTCTAGGTTGGCGGCCCTGGTGCTATAAGAAATCAGATTGAGCACGCGAGGAAGAACAAGCCGGAAGGAGCAGTCTTATACGTCCTCTGCGTTATTAGTGTCTGCCGCCATGTTCCTGGTCTAGCTTCCCTCAGTAAAGGACTGTTAGAAGTGTAAGCAAAATAAACCCTTTCCTCGTCAAGTTGCTTTTGGAAATGGTGTTTATCACAACAACAGAAACCTTTAACTGAGACAAGTATATATGGAACCATAAAGCAAATCTCAATACATTTCCAAGGATCGCTACCATACATCTGCTTTTAAAGGAATTAATAAAGTGGAAGAGAGAGGGCCAGCCAGATGGCTCAGCAGGTGGAGGCTCTTGTGGCCATCCTGACAATCTGAGTTCAACTCCTGGTACCCACATGATGGGTTACCCTCAGAACACATCTGAGCACATACATACAAAATAAATACATGTAATTTAAGAAAGAAGTGGGGGCGGGCAGGAAAATGAGTCCCAGCACCCCCATGGTAGCTCACAACCCTCTGTAAGTCCAATTCCCGGAGATCCAATGCCCTCTTCTGGACTCTGTGTGCCTGAGGCACACATGTAGTACACGGACACACATGTAAGCAGTACATCTGTACATATAAAAACAAAATAAATACTAAAGGAGGAAGGAAGACAGAAAAAGTGATAGATGCAGCAGTGTGTGAGATGAAGGGGCTGTCACTGCAGATGCCGAAGACCTGAGGACCTGAAGGGACCAGTAGTGTAGACTCTCAAAAAAGGCAAACCTTGGGCTGGAGAGATGGCTCAGAGGTTAAGAGCACTGGCTGCTCTTCCAGAGGTCCTGAGTTCAATTCCCAGCGACCAAATGGTGGCTCACAACCATCTGTAATGGGATCTAGTGCCCTTTTCTGGTGTCAGCACTTGTATGTAATAAATAAATCTTTAAGAAAAAAAAAAGGCAAACCTTTGTGCATGGGTGTGATGTTAAAAGCACAAAGGTGCTGATAAATGTGACCCCAAATGGGAACAAATTCTGTGAAAAGCAACACTGACAAAGGATTTAGAAAATCCAAGGATTACCTGCTCTAGAGCATCTCAAAGGCAGCTCCCCCTCAGGCTGGCCAGGCAGCTCTCCAGGTAAAGGCACTTCCACTAGGCCAGATGGCCTCCGTTCAGTCCCTAGAAAGCACAAGGTGGAGGGAGAGAACTGACTCCTGCAGGAGGCTCTCTGATCTCCACTGTGCACTGTGGCATGAATACCCCCCCCCCCACTAACTTAACTAGTTAAGAATATTTATTAGGCCAGACACGGTGGCTCACACCTCTGATCCCAGCACTTGGGAAGCAGAAGCAGGCAGATCTCTATGAGTTTGAGGTCAATCTGGTCTGCATAGTTCCGGATCGGCCAGGGGCCAGGGCTACATGCATAGAGACTCCCCCCACCAAAGTTTCTAGATATTATTTCTAAAACATTTTAATCCTTTCATTCTAGCACTCAGGAGGCAGAGGCAGGTGGATCTCAATGATTTCGAGGCCAGCCTGGTCTACAAAATGAGTTTCAGGACAGCCAAGGCTATACAGAAAAAAACCTGTCTCTAAAACAAACAAAAATGCTTCCCATGTGTTTTTGAAATTGCCAGTATGAACTTGATCCCACCTGAGATCCGAGTCTATGTGAAAAGTGGGCCAAGACCATAAGTTCTTTCCTTGTAAAGCAATCTTAACAACTTCATATAAGGTTATGATGATTCACCAAAGCTGGCTGGGTAGTGGCTCCATGTTGATAGTCACAGATATTCACTCCTCCTTCCGAAGAGGTTGTGTATGCCTACCTGGTGTTGTATGATTAGCAGAGATGCTTCCGGAAGAAGAAATACCTCCATCCCGGCAGGCTGAGATGTGTCCTGCCGACTTTCCCAGGCCCTGGTGTGTGAATGGACCAACACGTGCTTCCTGTGAGCCCATTGTGAAGCATCATCTTTCTTCTGCCCACTTCTTGCTCTTTGTCTTTTGACAGCAGAACTGGAGGACAGCAAGTCCCAGATAGTGGTTGCTCTTTCAGACTGGGTCCTGAACAAAGAAGCCACGGGGACAAAAGCCATAGCTGCCCCTGGCCCGGCCAAGAGCCAAAGAGCGGCAGCAATTTCCCAGCTGGCCTGTGAGATGACAAAGGTCTCTCTCCCCTTGAGTTACTGCAACTTGAGGATTATTTGCATCCACAACACAAAATAGCCAAATTGTTGATAATATCTGAGACAAGGTATCATTATGTAGCCCAGGCTAGCCTGGAACATACAATCCTCCTTCCTCGGCTTCCCAAGTGCTACAATGACTGGCATGTGCTACCACACATCCTTGCAAAGTTCAACTGGTACTGAAAGTCTTCCTTTGGGTTGGGCGTGTGTCTCAGTAGTAGAGTGCTTGCCTAGCATGAGGAGTCCCTGGGTTGGATTCTGCTGGCCTCCAGGGGCACTTTCTGGGCATGCACACACTTTTATAATCAAACGTAAACATGAATCTTTTAAACAATGAACTGACAATTTTGTGTCTTCGGCTTCATCTCATTTTCATGCTAAAACCCATCAGTGAAATGGATTCCCTCTGTGAAAGTTCCTCCCTACCCTCCTCTGCCTTGTCTTTCCCAGCCTCTTCTCCCCATTTCCCCTCCCCTCTCCTCCTCCTCTCTCCCTCTGTCTCATTCCCTCCCTTTCCTCCCTCATCTGTCCCCCCTTTGTTTTCTTTAATTCATTCCTTTTACTTTCTTTTCCGAGTCTTTGTTTTCTGTGTATGGCTATTTTGCCTGATGCCTGGCGCCTATAGAGACCAGAAGAGGGCATCAGGTCCCCTGGAACTGGAGTGAGCAGCCATGTAGGTGCTAGGTCCTCTAGAAGAGTGGCCAGTGCTTTCACTGCTGAGCCACCTCTTGCCCCTTATCAGTTGTTTTCATGGTGAAGCAGCCATCCACCAGAACAGGTGATTTCTGGACTCTGAAGTACCTGCTGCTTTTTCCTGTTTTGTTTTGTTTTTTAAACACATCCATGGACCAGTCAGATGGGGGAAGGTTCACATGGAACCACCTGTGTAATCCACTCCTCATAGCAGCAGTCCTTCTGGATGAAGCAGAATTAACATCAGAATTAACAGCACCAGAGCAGCCTTCAACACCAGGTTAGCCTCAAACTGGTGACCCTAACTGCTGAAATCAGAGGTGCACAGCGCCACACACAACTGATCTGCCCATTCTGCCACAGTTCGTTGGCTAACAGCTGCTGTGCATTTGTTAATAGGAAGCACGATGGTGTCACAAATTTGCCTCTATCGGACAAGAGTTAATACATGGGTTTTTTTTCATTGCTGGTGAAAATAGTTTGTGGTTTCTACTACAGTATCTTCTCTGTGCTGTGTTAGAGATGCTATTTCGTGACTTGCAAGCTACACAGGCACATTGGAAGTTGATCCTGTAAGTAGAGGATGACCAGAGACACTGCCCAGTAGTATTTTGCTCCTTTAAAATGTATTTGATTTGGTTTAGAGAACAGCATACAGTCAGGGTTTGAACTTGAAAAACATGCATTCTGTACTTTCTGGGTGCAGTATCCATTAGGTCAAGAATGGCTTGCCTTCCTCAGGTCTGTATAATCATTTTTTGATCATTTGACACATGCCTAGTCTAACAGTTTTGAGGGGTGTATGTTAAAATTTCCAATTTGTAGTGAGACCTCTGGAATTTTGGTTTCTTAAAAGAAAAAAAAAAAAAAAAAACCCACAGTACTATAAGAATCTGCTTCTGTTTTAATCCCAGGCCTGGGGGTGTAGGGCTGCTTTAAACTGTCACAGCAGATTGTTTCTGTGATCGTGTGCTGTATGGAATTCTGGGAACTTTTCAGAGGGTATATAAATGCTGGGGCCCCAGAGGCAGTATTGGAAGTTGTTGGTCATTCAGTTTGCAGCCGGTTGGTTAGTCATGCTCAACTCAAAGAAGACACAAAAAGAAAATAGATTCAGGAATCAATATCTCTCCTCCACTCCCTTCTATCCCCCCCCTCTCTCCCTTCTATCCCCCTCTTTCCCCCTCTTCCCCTATCCCCCTATCTCTCCCCTGTATTCTTTCTTTCCTATTTAGTGATAAGGAATGAAACCAGGGAAATAAAGAGTAGAAAAAAGAAGAACCCACAAAGTAGCTAAATCCAGCTATAATAATTGTGGGTTTGCCTGTTTCTTTAATTTTTTTTTTACATTTTTAATCTTAATGTTGTGTGTATGTAAATAAAACCCTGAGACAGTTGGGGGGGTGGTTGTCTCCTTCCCCAGTGTGGGTCCTGGGGATTGAACCCAGGTCATTAGTCTTAGGCCTTATCCACTGATCATCCTGCTGGCCGGTTTTTTTTTTTTAAAGCGTCATTAAGGCTTTTCATATTAGGTTCATAGAATTTGCTGTATTTTCTTGTTGAAGTGCACCTCTTCCAGTGTGTTTGACTTACCAGGGCCTAATCTAGTTTGTGTTTATTCTCGAGGCCTAGTGGAACAGCCCAGAATGCTCTCCCTCGGCTCTTCCCGCTCACGTGCTAGCGCTGCCGAGCGTCTTCCTTTTGTAGGTGTGTCAACCCTGCGTTACTGGTGACCTACATGGTTGACAGTTTCATTTTTCCTCTTTTTAAAATGTATTTTTCTCTGCATCTTCAGGCTCAAATATGGAATTATTTTGCTCTTTGTAGTAACATTTCTGACAAATCCATTCAGGTTATGATTTGCTAAGAGGCTTTTCTCGGTGTCTCTGCTTCCTCAGCAACACGAGCTATTGCTTGCTCCCTTGATGATGGCTGTTGCGGATGAGGGAGGGTTTGAAATGTCTTCTTCCTAACATCCTGGGCATTGTGCAGGCGTCACTTACAGAACTTAACTGTCATTAAAACAAGCGTGGATCTGGGACCTAGGGAGATTGTATTTCAGAGAATAGGGTGGAGAATGATTGGTAAGAGGAAGACACCCAACCATGCCCCCGGATCTGTATGAGTGCGTGCATACATACATTAACAGCACACACAACACACAAAGACTGTTCTCCTGCTGAACCGATTTGTACCAGGCATGTGTATTGGTGTGATAGGAATAAATTCTATGCAGAATTCTAACAAATTAACCAAATTTTTGACTAAAATAGCCATGCTGTGTAGAAAAAGACCAATTGTATGTGGGTACACAGTTGCTGTCTCCAGACACACCAGAAGAGAGCGTCAGATCCCATTACAGATGGTTGTGAGCCACCATGTGGTTGCTGGGATTTGAACTCAGGACCTCTGGAAGAGCAGCCAGTGCTCTAACCACTGAGCAATCTCTCCAGCCCAACCCCTTTTAAAATGATTTTATTCTTATTCTCTGTGCATTGGTGTCTTGCCTGCATTTATGGATCTTAGTCTGTGTGAGGACGTCACATCCCCCGGAACTGAAGTTGCAGACAGTTGTGAGCTGCATGTGGGTGCTGGGAATTGAACCCAAAGGGCAACATTTTATTTTGTGTGTGCACATGTGTGTGTGTGTGTGTGTGTGTGTGTGTGTGTGTGTGTGTGTGGTGGGCAAGTTCATGTCACAACATGCATTTGTGCAGTTTGTGCAGAGGACAACTTGAGGGAGTCAGTTTCCCTTCCACCATATTTGGGTCCTGGGGATTGAACTCAGGTCATCAGGCTTGGAGGTGCCTTTTCCCACTGATATTCAGCTGGCCCAAAAGAGACTAATGTGGGTTTGAAAGAGGGAATTTTGCTTGTGCACTATAAGGCTAAAGACAGAAAGAAAAGTGTTCATTCCATATTCCAGTGTGCAGGTTTGTTCCCCATTAGCATGCTAATCTGAAACCTCACGTATATTCTAGGGAAGGGTTGGGCAAATATGCTCTGGAATGAAGTCATGTTTTTATTATATGTAGTGGAAATGTTTGCCAGAAAGCATGAATAACTAAGATGATGCAGGCATATTAAAAGGAAACAGAAGCATCCTTATATATATATATATAAAGGAAGAAGCGTCTAGTAGCCAAATCTGGGCACTAAAATAATTACAGTTACAAGAGTAGAGTAGACTGGATCCTGCATAACTGCCTATGAATACACACACACACACACACACACACACACTCTGATAGTATCTATGAATCCACACACATGTTAGGGTGAATATTCAGTCCCTAGACACATGTAAAAACAATACACATTTCATATATCTTATGATAGTTTGCTTGTATAGAACTGAAAAGTAGTGGGCAGGAGAGATGGCTCAGTGGTTTAGAGCACTGGCTGCTCTTCCAGAGGTCCTGAGTTCAAAATCCCAGCAACCACATGGTGGCTCACAATCATCTGTTATCGGATCTGATGCCCTCTCCTGGTGTGTCTGAAAACAGCAACAATGTACTCATATACATAAAATAAATAAAATCTTTAAAAAAAAAAAAAAAGAACTGAAAAGTAGTAATCAAAGGGGATGCACAGCTCTACCTATAGAATGATTGTAGTTAATGTAGGAAGAGGGACAGGAAAGGAAGCCATCATCACCAAACGACACACTAATAAATGAGTCAGAGCCTTTTAAGTGGCTCAGTTAAGGCACTTGTTACACAAAACCTGTCAGCCTGAGTCTGAGCCCTGCAACCCACATGGTGGGAAGAGAACTAACTTCTGAACGAGTTCTCTGCCCTCCACATACGACATGGGCGTGACTAAATCAGTAAAGTGTCATCATAAAGACTCAAGCAAGATCAGATGTGGCAGAAACGGCAGTGTGTCTATAGTCTCAGTGGTTGGGAAGTCAGGAGTTCGAGTTCATCCTTCCATACATCAAGCCTTTTGCCATCCTGAACATACAAAGACCCCCCATGCGAGCAATCACCCTCTTGCCGGTCCCTGACCCCACCACTGAAGAATCATTGATGACAATAAAGAAAAAGAATGTGTTCTCTTAGTTTGAGATGCATTAGTTACAAAAGGAAGGAAGAGTGATTTGTGCAAAGAGAATGTTAGGAGCCTCTGTAACTTTATCAAAGTGAACATGCTTAGAATAGGGTAAACTAAGGGCTAGAGAGATGCTCACTGGTTAAGATTGTTCTCTGCTCTTGCAGAAGACCTGAATGTACCCATGACCCGCCTCTAAGGGCACTATCATGCATGTGAACACAGCAGACATACACATAAACAAAAATAATAGTTCTATATTATATAACACTGTATAAATGATATGACATTGGACAAGGTGCATTATTTCCCTGCTGTTCCTCCCCCAAAATAAGTGACTTGATTGTAAAGGTGAGGAGGCTATCAGGTGAGGGCTGAAATGATGGTGACCTGCAGTACTCTAAGGATCAAGGCCATGAGTATTAAACTGAAGGACAGACAGTTTAGGACTCTGGGTCTAACTCAGCAAGTGCTTGCTTGGCACACACGGGGCCTTGGAGGTTTGGATGCCCAACACTGAGTGTGCACTGTAATCCAAGCACTCATAGGGTGAAGGTAGAAAAGTTGGAAGCTCAAGGTCATCCTTGGCCACTACCAGGCCAGCCTGGGCTACAGAAAACCCTATCTCAAGGGAGGAAGGAAGCAGGGAGGGAGAGAAAGAGGCTTTAGGACATATTTATATTAGTCACGGCAGAAAACAGCTTTAGTTCAAAATCTATTCCTGATTAAGTGAGGGAAAACCACTTCTAAATAGAAATGGAAGGAAACACCATCTGAAGAAGGGATCTACCATAAAATCTACTGAAATCCGGGGCCAGTAAGAAGATGGGGACTCCCTCATCGTCTTACTTCCTCTCCAACAGAAGTTCACTGTCAGAAAGGTGTCAGCATCTTCCAGGACATGTCAGTAAACCCTGACAGTTTGTGTGGGATCTGCCAAATTGTAAAACTTACAAGGACAGCCAAAGACTGAGAGCTGCCAACACATCATAAAACCAGAGCAGAAGAACTTGTCTAACTAAACCACAGGTGGTTGTAAAGTTGTAATTAAGACACTGCTGAACTGATAAAAGGGTGGAAAACAAGTCAGTGTGACTGCTGAGGAGCCTGAAAACAGGCCCATTCATGCTCAGAAACTTAGCCACTGATAGTCCCAATCACCGGGGAGGCACCACACCCTTAAAAGTGGGACTGGGCTATGGGAAAAGGATGGAGGGATTGGGCTCTTCCTCATTAGAAACACTGAGCATGTATTAAGAATTATGAGCGGGGTTGGAGAGATGGCTCAGTGGTTAGCACTGACTGCTCTTCCAGAGGTCCCGAGTTCAAATCCCAGCAACCACAGGGTGGCTCACAACCGTCTGTAATGGGATCTGATGCCCTCCTCTGGTGTGTCTGAAGACAGCTATAATATACTCACATAAACAAAAATTGAAAATACACATTTTAAAAGAATTGTGAATAGAGAAACTTGGAAACTTTACAGTGAAAATTAGGACATTGTATATGTGTGTGTATGTGGGGGGAGGAGGGAGGGAGGAAGGGAAGGGTGAGTGTGTGAGAGAGAAGAGAATGTATGTGTTAGCGTGTGTGAGACACAAAGCATATGTGTAAATGTGAGTGTGTGTTATGTGAGAGAATGTAAGAGAGAAAGAGTGTGAGGGTATGTAAGTGTATGAATGTGTGTGAGTGTATTGTGTTTGTGCATGTGTGTGTGTGTGTGTGTGTGTGTGTGTGTGTAGGTCAGAGAGAGAATAATTTCAGTCCTACAGTGGGTTGTAGATCAAACTTAGCACTGAGGCTTGCTTAGGAAGTGCTTGCTATTACCTGCTGAGTCATTTCACTGGTCTTAAAATACATTTAATGCTCTGGGTAGATATTTCTTCAAAGAGAATGGAAAAATAATGGACAAATTGAACTGTATTTAAAACTTATGGTTCTCTATGGGCCCAGCTGTTAAGAGCACTGACTGCTCTTTACAGGGCTGGGGTTCTAATCCCAACACTCACATGGTAGCCCAATGCCATCTGTAACTCCCATCAGAGGATCTGATGTCCACTAGCAGCCTCTGCACACTGCAGGAAAATGGTGCACAGGCAGTATAGACCAAACTGTATACAGTAAAAAATCTCCAAAGCCTCTTCTTAAGTGTGTGATTATTCTTCATGGCAGAACAAGAAGAATGGGAAAGTCACTACTTTAAACATAGAGTTAGCACACTTATCTCTAGAGTACAGTGAGTTACTAAAATCTCTTTAACAAAACAAAACAAGAAAATCGATAAGCTGCGTGTGGTGGCCTTCGAAGTGCTCAGTGGCATAAGCAGGCAGATCTCCAAGTTCCAGGCCAGCCTGGTCTACATAGCAAGTTCAGTCAAGGGCTATGTAGGAGATCCATTCCTTAAAAAACAAACAAAACAAAACAAAAACCACAGGAAATATGAGAAAAATTAATAAATGATCAACAACAAGAAACAATTTTATTAGAAGGCAGAGAAGTAGAAATGAGGGTGGCAGACCATACTTTTCACTCTCATAAACTTGGCAAGGCCTAAGCATTGGCACACACTGTTGGTGAGGGTGACACAGGGAACTGGAACCAGTGGGTGCTTGTGGGAGTGGAGTGGAGGCCCACCTCTATAGTAAAAATTTTGTTTCCTTTAAAAAACACAGATACTATTGTTTCATTTTAACCCCAGGCCTGGGATATGTAGCTGCTGCAGACTGTCCACAGCAGCTGACTGTGACTGGCCTCGTGCTCTAACAGAGGTGTCATTTTACCAGGTGCAGATAGCTTCTGTGATTGTGCAACCTTCGAAATTCTGGGACTTTTGAGAGTGTATATAAATCCTAGGGGTAGGGTTGGGCGGTGGGGGTGTTGTTGGTGGGTTGTTAGTTGCTGTTGATTATGGTTTGTTAGGTAGTCGTGAGCAAAGACAACTAGAAGTTAGATATCCTGATGAGGAAGATTAAACTTGCCCCAAGGAACTTGATTTCAGTATCCTCAGTCAGCAGGAAGTAGTCTAAGGGCAACGTTACCTCCTTTCTGACCCCTGGCTTTATTCAGGATATCTTTCATTTTCTCTCTATCCCTTTTCCTCTCTTATCTACGGAGTGGAAAGTGTGGAAGAAAGGTGGGGAAAGATGGAAGACTAAAGCCCACAAAGTAGCCAAAGTCCTACTGCACCCTTGTCTGTAAGCAAACTGGCCTTGTGTGCTGAAGCCTGGTATCTATGTCAAAGGAAGCTTTGCACATGGGCTTTAGATAAGACTGATTCTGGTGACATTAACGGCAGCACAGTTCCCCAACAACTAATGAATGGTTACTTCTACATGGAGAAAATGAATCACTGTTACGGCCATTCACATGGATAAAGCTCACATTTTTTTTCATTTAAAAATGTAGTTATGAGAAGGGGGAGCTATGAAAGTGAGGGTGGCATAGTGTCTCATCAAAAATGGTTTACCTTTGCAAGAAAATGGACTTGTATAAATCAAATTAGTGTGACATAGTAAAACAATCTCCGGCAGGGTAGTAATAATTGGTCTTTAATCCTCCCTCTCTCTCCCTTTCTCCCTCTCCCCCTCGCCCTGTCTCCCTGTCTCCCCCTTCCTCTCTTTTATACACACTTTTTTTTATTAAGAAAGAAAGAGAGGGGAAAAAGTGTCCCTATCAAAGCCCCAGGGGCTCCAGCGCCCTCTTCTGACCTCTGAGGGCATGAGACACACCTTGCACAGACATATGCACAAGCAAAGCACTCATATGCATAATTTTTAAAAAAATCATCCTGGCAGCAACACCACGTTTGCCACCAACCCTGACAACCATGGTTCAATCCCTGGGGTCCATATGGGTGGAGAAAACTGACTGAGTTGCCCTCTGAGCTCCACATGTGTACTGTGGTACATTCATATGTGCATGCACACATAATAAAATTCAGTAACATTTGTTGTTGTTGCTTTGTTTTATGAGACATAGTTTCACTATGTAGTGCTGGCCATCCTGGAACTCACTTTGTAGACCAGGCTGGCCTTGAACTCACAGAGGTCCGCCTGCCTCTGCCTTCTGAGTGCTGGGATTAAAGGTGTGCGCCACCACAGTGCTCCCTCATTTCTTGCATTGTTTTTACCCCTCCTTCCACAACGTTGCCTTAGCCTAGGAACAGGTCATATAGATGTCCCACTGATGGCTGATCACCCAACATTTACTTATTCTCAGTGCTTTGGACCAGTTATGAGCCTCTGCACACACTGCTGACAACTACAAAAAGAAAAAATAAAACTTCTCTGACCAAAGTTAACAGGAACATTATTCTGTGGGCATAGCATAGTTATTTAGAAGGCAACTGACAGGCACATCGTGTCCACTTAGAAAAAACAACTATAGTGACTTCTCCACCATGGTCTGAGACCTCCCCAGGTACAAGTGTTTGGCTACACAATACCAAGTATGAATTTCCTCCTCTGGAGTGAGTCTCCAGTCCAATCAGAAAACACTTGGTTGCCATATAACAGCCCTGCCACTACTGCACCAGTGAACTCACCTTGCCTGGCTGCCTAGTAATTTTACACACAGGGTCCATAACTCAGTAAGACCATTGAAGGCGGTCCTCCCCAGCGGCGTGCATAGCACACTGGTACTATGAGCCGGCAGAGAGGAAGCTCCCATCCCATTTCAGTTTGATTCCTCTTAAGTTCTGTGACCAACTCTTTTCATTTTAAGATTTTTAAATTTACTTGATGTATTTGAGCATACTATAGCTGTCTTCAGACACACGCCAGAAGAGGGCATCAGATCCCATTACAGATGGTTGTGAGCCACCATGGGGTTGCTGGGAATTGAACTCAGGACCTCTGGAAGAGCAGTCATTGCTCTAACCACTGAGCCATCTCTCCGGCCCTCATCAGTAGACTGTAGTTCTGGTGGTCAGTCAATAGCTATAGCAAATTTCCGTATTGTTTTAGGGAATCTAGGAGGCTCTCCTGATTAACAATCCATAGGGAGGTACCATGTAGCATTAATAACTTTCAGCATGGTCAGTTTTTACCCCCGCTATTCTCCCAGCGTTTCCTTCTCTCTTGTATTATTTTGAGGCACATCCTGGTATTATGTAATTGTTTCCTAAATATTTCAAAATCTACCTCCAAAAGTTAAGTGCATCTTTAAAAAATATGCCGTTGCTTATCACAGCTACAAATTGTTTAAAACATCAAAACTCTAGTGAACATTAAGGAAGCTTCTCATGTGTCACGTTTAACATTCGGTTTGAATCAAGTGCCTTTTAACCTTACATTGATAACGGGCTGTTCTGTTAAGGCACCAAATGAAATTCTGTTGACTACACCTGGTGCTGAAGATGTCGCATGAGCACAGGTCGTTTGTTCACCCAGTGGAGGCAGGTTGTGATTCTAGGCTTTAGAAGGCTTGTGGAAGCCAAACAGCCATCTTCACAGGTGCCTGGCTTGCACACCCTGGCATAGCGCAGGCCAGGGATTGTGGCTTGTCGGTCCTCCTCTGGCCCTTGTACACATGCCCCTTTAATATTTTTCTTGTTCCCGTCTCATTAAAAGTCTGTGCAGCTCCTCAGTATTTACTGTATCAAACAAGACAAATAGAATTTGTTTACTGATAATCCATGGGAAGCAAATACTGATTTGCACAGACTCACCATCCTGTTCTTCCATGACACTAGGCACCGTGGGGGTGAGGTAAAATATCGATGCCCTGACCAGGCATCCTGAAAGGGACTTGCAGCCCGTGAGCCTCTGCAGGGGCGTCTTTAACAGGGCAGACAGCTTCTCCCCCGCTCACATTTGATGCTAACTGCAAGGAGCCTTCCCCAGCCCCTCGTCCCTTCAGGCCCTCCCCTCAGCCACCATCTGGCTGTCTCCGCAGGCCCATGAACAAACCCTGCTAATTGATCCTCCCGTAAGCACGGGGATCTTCTGTGGCGGTAAAAGCAGAAACAAACAGAAGGGCAGGAGAGGGTGACAAGGCCAGTACAGGTACAACACCCACAGAAATGTCATGCTCTTCACAGAGAGCCACGCCTGGGTAGCTCTGAGAGCAAGGCACCTGGAGTAGTGGCAGAACTCTCTTGCTCACATGCTGGTCCTGTGGACTCCATTGCTAAGTATGGAAAAACGAAAGCAGTCTAAAAGCAAGGAGAGTACACTGTTTGAGGCCGTAGGTGGCCCGTTTGCAGAGTGCTTGACTAGCATGCAAGAGGCCCTGGCTTTGATTCCCAGTGTCCCACAAATCAAGCGTGGTATCAATCACCTGTAACCTTAGCTCTGGCAGGAGAGTCAAGGTCATTCTTTGCTCCTTGGTTCTAGGCCAAAGTAGACTACAGGAGCAGAGGGGGGAAAGGAGAGAGAAGGAGCAGAGAAGAAGGAAGGAGAGGGGGATAGAGGTGGAGAAGGAAGGAAAAGAGAGGGAAGGAGGGAGGGAGGGAGTAAAGGGAGGCAGGAAGAAAAGGGAAGGCAAGCCACCGCTTGAGACCATGGTTAGAATGTGAGATGTGGTGAGATCCCCAGTGACTCCAGTGTTCCGAGATGACCTGTCCTAATAGCTTATCATTTGACTTTAATGTTTTAGAAATGCACTATGTTTGGAAACAGAACTGGCCATAATTAGCTAAAGCTTCCTCTCCCATGACTCCTGGCAGAGCTAGAAATCTGAAGGAGTGAGGCAACCAGGCAGACCCTCCCCCTCCCACAAGGTCACAGTGGCCAGCTGGACTGGCATAGGGGCTGCAGCACAGAGAGTAGGCTGTGCCCAGCAGACAGGCCACTTCTTTACTGCCAGCCCAGGGCTGTCACTTTATGAGAAGTCACTTTAATGACAGGTACCCAGTTCACACGGTCAAATATGCTGCCCAGGTGCATTGTTCCTCTTGTGGTAGGCGCCGTGGGTGTCATCTCCTGGTATTTGGGTGAGGCAGGAGCTTGCAGTCTTGATGACACTGAGCAGTAAGCAGTGACAGGACGTCATCTAACATAAGGTACACGACTCCTGTAGCAGGCAGGAGCACAGGTGTGCTGTGGCTGAAGCCCAGACAGCCCTTTACCTCATAACTGTCTTCAGACAAATGTCGGGATCTGAAGTACGGCGTGGCCGTGTAGACGACACCACCTGTTCTCAATGTCATGTGTACACTGCGCATGTCACAACCACATCAGCAGGCAAGGGAGGCTGTAAGTAGTCTGAGCCCTCTGCCTGCTGTGTTGGAAGTTCAACACGGTGCGTTTATTCTGGTGAAAGCTTCCGGAATGATGTTGCTTTTCCCTCGACAGCCCATGCAGGCTTTCTGCAGTCAATTACAACTCCCTGGTTTTGCTCCTGGGGGATAAGCTCTGCCTAATAGAAGGAGAAATGTTCCCCTTTTGACTCAGAATGCAACTGTGTCACAAAGACAGCCTCGGGACAACTAAACATCACTCACAGTGAGCATTGTGTCCTTCAGCAAACGGGTGAGTCGTGCCCTAGTCGCTACTGTCTTTTTTGCTAATCAGATCTCCTTAGTTAAGGATCAAAGTTTCCTCAACTTTTTATTCTCATAGCATGTAACAAAGAGCAGGAGTTCAGGAAAGCTGTGTCCATAAATAATGATAACGTGAGGTAGGAAGGAGGCCGAGAAAAAGGTCTGGAGGAGCCGTGAGATTCTGGGGTGCTGGAACGACTACATGGCAGAAAAGCTGACCTGGGGTTTGAGCATCACATGGACTTAACAGGCTGAAATATAAGTGTTGAGTTATTGTAGGTTGGGTGTTTATGTGTGGGGACACTGGGCTAAGCTTGTACCTGTACCCTCCTGGCAACTCAAGGAGAAAGGCAGGTGCTGTCTTAGTCCCAGGTTAGAGAAGGTTCTGGAGAAGCTGTGTCAGATTGATTTTTCTCAGAGACACGCAGTTGGTGAATGACATGGGCAGGATTCAATCCAGTCTAACATGAAAGGTAACTTTAAATACTGGACTATCCTGTTCTTTGTTCTAGGAGTGAATTCAGCCATTCACTTCGTTGGGAAAACACGGCTCTGTTGTGAAAGCATTGTTGGTCAGGAGACTAGAGTATGCAGTGGGCAGGGAGCAGTGGGTTCGTGCGTGAGTCACAAGTGAGGGATCACAGACAACTTGGGTGCTGTGCTAAGGAAGTGAGATAGTCTTGGGAGGCGATGGAAGTACTAGATGCTTGTTCAGGAAGTGACAGGACCAGATACGGCCAGGAAGACGGCTCTGGCGTTGAAGGGTGGAGTAGGAAGCATTATAAGCAGTTAGCTGCTCTACTACAGAGCCGGAACTACAGTCTGGGCTGGGGTTGTGGCCCTACCTGCAATCCCAGCACTCAGGAGGCTGCAGCAGAGGATTGTCAAGAGTTTGTGGCCAGCCCGAGTTACATAATGAGTTCCAGAGAAGCCTGATTGCAGTGAGACCCCGTCCCACACAGAGTACTTCCTAGAGAAATTTTTGAAGCTGGATCTTCAGGAGCTCCGTGAACAGACCTGTGTTTATGTGATGTGTTTTTAAAGCCCACCCACCAATTCTTGCAGGGAATATGGAGAATGTGCACACATGTGTCACTTGTAACTGAAACACTGTGACTGTCTCTCTTATAATCCTCATAAATGGCACTGTTATCACATGATCAAGGAGACTGAGACCAACAAAACGGAAAGCTCCCACAGACCCTGTTTCTTGCCTGTGTTCTGGATGCACACGGGACTCCCTTGCCCTTTGTGCGGCTCCCATTCCTGAGCTGTGTGTGTCACTCTGAGGTAATGTGTGTCAACATGGCATGATGTCACAAAGGGGACTGCTCATGAAGAGATACACTCTGCTATTTCCATGGCAGGCATGTCCTCATGGCTTCCCACCCCGTGTATACTGTGACAAAACATGAGATTTCCTGAAACCTCACATGCCACCCTGGGGTCATAGCAACACATTTGACATACCCTTCATTTAAATAAATGCCTATGGGGATTTCGGCACAGTTGGACGTCACTCACCCCAAAGTGCAAAATTTTTAGATTGGGGATGATTGTCCTGAAAAGTGTATATAAATTTTTCAAATAGGAAAATTTAGATTCTGGAATCTGAGGTAGTCAGGTTTCATCCATATGGGATAAGGGCTGTGTGACCTGCATTTTCTAGCCCTCCCTTTGCCAGGGTTCCTTTTGCTGTCTAAAATCATCTGATATTATGGAGCTGTTAATTTTAACTATAGAAGTGATTGGACTGGAATTTTATCCTTTAGAGACAGATATTAAATATTTACTAAGATTCTAGTGCATGGAATTTACCTCAGAATGGCACAGGGCAGTGTCCTGGAAGACGCCTAAAATTAATGCTAGCCTTGGGTTGATGATTGCAGGAACAGATAACGGGGCCTTAGCCTGCCTAGGGAAGTGGGGTCATTATACTGTTCACCATATTGCATAAATTTGTGAGTAATTATGACCTTTATAGATGTTAAAAATTATACGTGTTACATTTGTTTAATTATTATGCACATATACATATCATACATGTTTGAAAACAGACATGTTTGCAGTGATTGATCTTTGGGTAGAGGGCAGGGTGAGTCGTACTGGGCTCTCACATCAGTGCTGGGAGAAAGAGAACGACTGGTGACTTTTCCAGAGGCTCGTTTGCCCACTGGCCCCTCTTCTTCCCGCAGGACGTTCTCCTCACCCATTAGCCACCTGGGTCAAACGTGGGCTACCCTGGCGTATGGGTCGGTGATGGCTATATGTGCATCTCGAACCATTCATCTGTGTCCTCAGAGCGTTCGTGTCTGACTTCTTTCATTCTTTGCAGGGCTTTCCACCTAACCAGCCCGACATCCTGTGGCACTGCTATCATGGCATCTCCCGAGGATTATAAAGTGAAATATTAAAGAGGCGATAAGACATCAAAGAGTAGATGCTAATGCTTTCAAAATGGCGATTAGCTGGGGCGAGATCAGACCATCTGAGGGCACGCTCACACTGGTACACTGAAACTAAATCACCATATGTGTTTTTTTTTTTTTCCCACAAAAACAGAAATAATCTAAAGACAGTGTCTTAATTAGTGTTTCTATCACTATGATAAACACTATGGCCAAAAGCCATTTGGGAGAAAGGGTTTATCTCAGCTCACAGCTTGTAGCCCACCATTCAGGAAAGTCAGGGCAGGCACTGAAGGCAGAAATGTAGGACCAGGAACTGACTGCAGAGGCCATGGGAGAGTGCTGCTTACTGGTTTGCCTTTTATGCCTTATTCAGCCTGACTTCCAGTACACCCCAGGATCGCCAGTCAGCCTTGGGGGCCTTCTCAGAGGCTATGAGAATCAAGTGATCGGTTACTAGAAAGACACATCTTAAGAATTATAATCTCTAGTGTGGGCTTCAAAAATAGTTTTGGGAGGTTGCTTGTGTTTCAAGCAAGCAAGCTGTTGAAACAACCAAATGAGTCACTCTGGGGAGTGGGTGATACTGTGGGCCCTTCCTGGTTCGAGGCTGAAACTGGGCTATGCTTGTGGTAAGGAACTGGAAGAGAAGGCAGAGCTGACTCATTAAGATTTCAGAAGCCTGGTATGTGGAGCTAGGAGTCTCCTGCTGTTGCCAAGGTAACAGCACAAAACTTTCTTATCCAAGGGCTTGACCCAAGGGGAGAGGAATGGCTGGTGCTGGTTGGCCACTCATCCGTGCATGCTGAGGAGCTCACGGAACTGCGGGGAAGGGAGGTGGTCTTTCTAGTGTTACTCAGTTCTCCAGAGTGCTGGTTTGAGAGACTCTAAACGGGACGTCTCGGTGTGAGTGCAGTGCCCATGTATTCCAGAGGGAGGTGATGACCTGGGGCTGGAGTCATAGCTGTTGTGATCTCTAAATATGGTGCTGGGTCCAAACTCTGGACAGAAGCTGTGTTGTAGCCGCAGGAAGGATAAATGATACTTGTAATGCTAGCACTGGATGTGGTGAGAAGGGGACCCTGAGTTCCAGGCCAGCTTGGGCTACATAGTAAACTCTTACCTCAGAAAGTTAAAATAAACTAACAAAAATATACCTAGTAGCAGCTTTTGCCACAGTGGTGGTACATGCCTTTCATCCCAGCACTTGGGAGGCAGAGGCAGGTGGATCTCTGTGACTTCCAAGCAAGCCTGGTCTACAGAGCTCATTCCAGGACAGCCAGAGCTACACAGAGAAACTGTCTTGGAAAGCCAGACAAGTTAGAAAGCTTTCCTTATACTTAGGTATTTCATCTCCTCTGACTTAAATGTGTCTGTACAGTCAATAGGATTTCCATTGGATTTCAGTCCTGACCAGTTTTAAAAGCTCACTTAGATGGCTGTAGCCAAGCCTCTGGTGTCCTTAGGTGGAAGCCACCTTTATTTGTTTCTGTCACATTCACGAAGGGACAAACATGGGGTGGCTCAGAGCCAGGCCTCCACACTCTGGCAAAACCACTTGGAGATGCAGCTCAGGGGATATGACCCCCCCATTGCCTGTGCACACAGGCGTATTCGGCAGTGGTATGGGGGAGTGTTTCTCCACTGTCTTCAAGACTGTATGAGACATTTCTGTACCTAAGCTCCTTGCCTTAGTCCAGGGGATCTAGAGCAGAGGGGCCTATTAAGGAGACGCCTTCACCTGTAGCCTCCTTCGTATGAACCCTGCCTCAACAAAGTACAAGGAGTGTACTAAAAACAATCCTATGACCCCCCCCCCCCAACTATCACATGCCTGACCACATGCACATACACACACATGCACATCTGCATGCATGCACTGGCATGCACGTACACAGGATAATGATGACAAGTTAGAAAGATTTAATTAAAAAAGATTTTCACATGAGTCTGATTTGGGTCACTCTGCTGGCTCCTCCTGGTTTGGGGAGAGAAGTTGGAGGAACCCAGGACTAGGGAAACATAAGACAATTTGTCATGAGTACATACTACAGTATGCTGTTCAGCAGTTGAGCTGATGCATGGAATGTGGGAGTAGCAATGTGGAAAGGCCTAGAAAGCATACTGAGGGGTAAAAAACAGGAAGACGGAATGAGATATGTGACAGTATTGTTCATATAAATGAAAATACATGGACACCATAGCACACACCTGATATGAACACATACTAACCAGGAGCAATAAATATAGTGGAATGATTGCTTACAAGAAGAATGGAGGGATTCCCCGGGAGGGAAATAGGGTGATGGGCGCCATTTTCCCTACAGGGCCGATGGGCTGTGGAGCTCCCGGTGGGCCTGCCGGAGCGTGTGTCGGAAGCCGGATGGTCCTTGCCTTGCTATTGCCGAATGTTATTTCACTGGAAGGCAAGATAAAGGCAGAGTAGGGCAGCACGAGGGGCCCACGCGCTCCCTGGGGGCTCTTGGAGTCGGCTGAGGCCTTCACTTTGGGGCTCTGTGTCCCTAGCGCTGCTGATGCCTGAGACTGGGTTCGGAACCTGTCTGCGCTACCGTGTTCTCGGGGCACGGCCATGCCGTGGGAAGTTGAGCTTTCTGCCCCTGCTGAAATTCTGGCTCAGGCGGAGCCGAGCTTCCGCTGGGAGGCAAAGCGCATGCTCTAGAGTGTCCGTGGACTTGTGGGTCTTAAGTTTAATTTCGACCAACTAGGCATTGCTCTGTTCCTTTGCATGTGCTTTCCCTGTTGTGTCGAACTGAAGGATGAAGAAAGCCATCTGTTGGGTTCTTTAACCTATTGAGATAAAAAAATAAAAATAAAAAAATAAAGAATGGAGAGAGAAATGAGACAAATACGTTTGTGCATACATATATCCACAGATACATGATATGCATACACTACGTACATATGCACATGCATACTTGCCTACACAGATGCGTCCATAGGTACTAACTACTACATACATATGTACATACATGCATGCACACATATACAGATGTGTGCATATGCACATAACTACATACTACACTGATGCACGCATATGCACATACTACTACACACATGCATACATATATACTAACACATATACAAAAGAACCCTGGGTGGACTGATTAGGGTATAATGTGCTATGAACTGGAAAAAAAAATGTGATTTAATGCTCTCTATCTGAGGTTTAATAAGTAAGAAAAACATTAAAATTTAAAAGAAAATAAAAATTAGGTGCACAGGCCATGCCGTTTGAGGCTTTTCTTGCCCAGATGTTTGTTGCCAGCATGGCTTTCTCAGTGTTGCCATAGCGTTTTGATATTCTCACTAAGAGAAATTTAAATGTGGACTTTGGATGGGTGTTTTGGAACTTGCCTGCCCCTGTCAGGTGTATGAGGCTATTCTGCTCTATAAAATGCTTAGAAGTTGGGCTGCAGCAATGGCTCCAAAGTTAAGAACATGCTCTTACAGAGAACCTGAGTTTGATTTCCGGCATTCATGTTAGGCAGGTCACAACTGCCTGTAACTCTGGCTTCAGAGGATCTGATACCTTGCCTTCCTCTAGACTCTGACGAACCTGCATTCACACATGTACCCCCCTCCCATAGTTATATAATTAAAAATAAAACTTTTTCAATGCTTGGGAATTTATTTATTTTTAAATTAAGTAAGTTGCGTGTATAGGCATTTTGTGTGCATGTGTGTTTGTGCACCACATGCAAAGGCCAGAAGATGGTGTTGGATCCCCTGGAACTGAAATCACAAACAGCTGTGAGCTGCCACAGGGGTGCTGACCCAGGTCTTATGGCAGAGCAGCTAGTTCTCTTAAGCAATAAGCCATTTCTCAGACCCCAGGAAAATACTCTGTATTAGTTTCCAGACACCAAGAAGTAGAATTAAGTATTTGCTATTGTATTTATCTCAAATACAAAAGCTATACTAACAATGAATGAGAAATAGAAAAATTCAATACAGGAAAGGAAAGAAAATTCTCAATTCTGTTTGTCTTGGTTTTCTATAAACCCTGTCCACTCTCTGTATAAAGAGAAGCCCGAGTGCAGGTGGATCAGGCTGGGGCCCTGAATGTTGGGACCTGGTGTCTCAGCAGCTGAGATAGTGCTGTAGCGTTCTAGACCAATACTGCAATACAAGGGCGAGACCCTCAAGCCAAAAGCACAAACCATTTAAAAAGAACATTTGAGGGCTGTATAAAATAAAAATATTTGTTTAAATTAAATATATTTTAAAAGAATATAAGAGAAGGCTCAGAGGCTAAAAGTACTTGTTGCTCTTGTAGAGGACCTAAATTCAGTTCTCAGCATCTACATAGGATGGCTTACATTTACATGGTTCTCAACCTGTGGTTCATTACTCCTTTGGGGACTGTATACTAGATATCTTGCATGTCAGACATTTGCATTAAGATTCATAACAGTAACATAATTATAGTTATAGAGTAGCAACAAAATAATTTGATGGTTGGGGTCAACACAACACTAGGAACTAGGGTCCTATTAAAGGGTCCTGGCATTAGTAAGGCCTTAAAATCTCCTGTAACTTCATTTCTTACAGATGTGATTCTCTCTTCTGGTCTTTGGACACCTGCATGCATGTACAAGCGCACACTTATCATGTAAAGCAGTATTTCAGTAATAAAGCTTCAAATTTTATGGTTAACGAGTGGGTCTAGCTCAAGGTACATAAGACCTAATGTGTTCCAAAACCGCCCGTGCTCAACAGCTACCCAGTGACAGGGAGATGTGTGCATCGAATGGCTGCAGTCTGTGAGGAAACTGCTGTTGTGGATTCTGACAAGAAGTGAGGAAAGCCCTTGTCTTAGGGTTTTATTGCTGTGAAGAGACCCCATGACCACGGTAACTCTTATAAAGGACAACATTTAGTTAGGGCTGGTTTCAAGTTCCGAAGGTTCAGTCCGCTCTCATCACACAGGAGGAGGAGCTGAGAGTTCTACATCTTGATGCACAGGCAGCAGGAGAGACTGCCACACTGGGTGCACTGGTAGCTTAAGCATAGGAGCCCTCAAAGCCTGCCTCCACAGTGACACACTTCCTTCAAGAAGACCACACCTCCTAACTGTGCCACTTTCTATGGTCGACCATTCAGACACATGACTCTATGGGGCCATCCCTATTCAGACCACCACTGCGCTCATTCCTTCTGGAGATGTGGGCACAGTTCGTACCAAGGTTTAACTCAGTCAGCACCCCACTTGTCCAGGGGGCAGTGTGTACGACTGGGAGATGTCCCTAACCCTCTGTACTTTCCTTCAGCAGGTTCCCGCTGTTTGCAACATCTTTCCTGGCTGGTACAAGAGAGGCAACCTCAACTGGCCATCCTGACCTCCCACTGGGTCAACCCCCACACCCTGCAGAGATCTTGCTTTTCTAAAGGTAGAGTTGGACCCATCCCACTTGAGAGGGCTCATGGCTGTCACCCACGAGAGCACAGGGAGATTCGCACTGGGAGCTCTGAGATTTGGTCAGAAAGAACAATACAGCCTCCAGCTTGTTGTCTGGAAATCTTGGATCCTCAGAGCACACGAAATAAAACAAAACAAAGTTTGACTCTTTCCAAACCACCCAGCTGTTAGAAAACTGAGCCGCAGAAAATGGCTATGTCTGGGCTCTGGCTGCAGCCCTTGTTTGGAGTCATCAAGCCTCAAGTGTGGATAGATCCCAGATGTGACACCAGATGTGACATCATTGCTGACTTGACTCTTCTCAAGGAGGCCCCAAATAAACATGGAACAAGGAGAAGCCATTCCTACAGTGCTGTGCTTGAATTCCTGCCTGTAGACTCCAGTGTACACGATAAATTGGTGGTTATTTTATACCATAGGTTGGAGTAGTCTCTTACATGGCCATCAAAGTAAATGACCTGTTGTCTTCAATACTACCAGCCAGTGCACACTGAGGAAGAGAAACTAGCCAAGCGTGGTGCCTCAGGCCACTGATCCCAGTACTCAGGCTGAGGCAAGTAGTTTACTCATGAGTATTAAGCCACCTTGGGCCAAAGGGTAGGACAGTCTCAAAAAGAAAAAAATAAAATAAAATAAAATAAAATATAGATGGGTAAAGGCAAAGGTGGTGGATGCTGTTGCAAAATAAAAATTAAAAAAAAAAAAAAAAGAAACCGAAAATGACTAAAACTATGAACAAAAACTAGAAATTCATGCAACCTCCTGCTCACTGCTTGGCTTTGGCAATGAGTGAGTGAAAGTGTCATTGTTATGTTTCTACATTTATAAAGTTAATTAGCATCCGGGTGTGGAGGTCAGAGGTCTCTCCTTCCATCCTGAGTCCCTGCTTGGCAGCAAGTGTCCACAAGCTAGCCCTCCTGTGGGCCTGGGTTTGTTTGTTTGTTTGTTTGTTTTTGTTTTATATTTGTTTGTTTGGGACAGATCTGGTCTGGAACTTGTGTAAAGCAGAGGATGGTGGCCTTGAACTCCGAGTCCTCTTGCCTTTATTTCCAAAGTGCTACAATCATAGGCCCGTATCACTAGACCTGCTTAGATGACAGTGTTTTGCTCCAAGTCAGACCAAACCATTGCAAGAAGTCGGTGAAGTACAAGGAACATCAGGTCAGTTTGACCTCTGACCTAAATGACTTTATCGTTTTACTGTCTTTTCAGCCTCAATGCAGTAATTGTCAAAATGTGTATTTCCTATATGTATATATGAATGAGATTCACACGTGTTGATGATGGCTGAAACCAGACAGTGGCCAATAGTGTGTGGGTCATTGTTACCTGCGCTCTGGAGGACTCACTGTTTGCTGCCCAACCGTCCAGACCTGGCTCTGTGCTAACTGAGCCTACGTATACAGATGTGAACATGCATGCCCCTTCTGCAAGCCTGGGGCTTCTTGAGACCCCTACTCTAGTATGGAGGCTTTCTCCTACAGAGGCAGCCTAGCAGAGGAAAACCTACTGAATAGTGCTTAAGACACTCCTCAAATTAGCATACGTTTGGTGGCTAGAATCCCCTGAGGACAGAAATGTCTTCCTTGGCAGTGCCTATTGAGTGCTAGAGACACGGGAAATGTTTGCATTTGATTAAGAAATCTAAACTGAGCAAGGTGGCTCAGCCTAGGACTCCAGGGGCCGGGAAGTGGGTGTGGCGAGCTGTCAGTTCAGGGTTAATCCCCCAGTTTGCTTTGAATATTAGTGTTTAGTTTTCTGTCTTGAAATACATCCGTCAGCAGAAAGATGGGCAAATGGGCTGCGTGTTGCTATGCAGAAGACACGTTTTGGAAGATTCTCTTTTTGCATGTGGATCCTTTCTCTCCTAAAGAAAGCTATTAACTCATGCTGCAGCCGGCTGCTCTTGCTTGGGTTTGGCTATGTCACCGAGACCAAAATAGAAAGTTCTTTTACTGCAGAGCAAAGCAGGAGGTTTAAATTTGTCAATTCAAGAACAAAGGGTAGCATTATGTTGGCTTTTCTAGGAGAGTGAGGAGAGAGAGAGAGAATGCCCGTTTCACTAGGAGTGATCTGACACTGGCAGGGGCTGGGACCAGGAGACAATCTTCCACTGTGGAAGCTGGGCATGGTTCCCGCCCTGCTCCCTCACAGCCTCCTCCTGACAGCAGCTCTTCTTTCGGGACAAGGGAAATCAGCTGAGCCATTGGGAAATAGGTTCCAGAAATCACTGACATTATCAGACAGGAAACAATTCTCAGAACCAAAAACCTGTTCTCAGCTTTGAGAGGAATCAGTAGCTGGCCACAGAGCCAGGAGAGAGTTACCATTTGTCTGTGAGATGGTGAAATGGCTTCCATGGTCCTTTCATTAAAGAGAGGGTGGGAAGGTGGGTACTCTCTTACTGGAGGAGGAACAAACTGCTCTCTGTCTGACAGTTGGGCCAAAGAACCTGAACACCACAGGAGTTTCCAGAAGGTCTTGAGTCTGTAGTGCAAGTGCAGGAGATGTTGGTGATACCACAGATGTGCTCTGTGGAAGAGCAAAACAGTGGAGATGGTGTTTTCTCATTCATAGGAGCGTGAGAGGAGGATGAACCATGGTACATTTATGCTCGGGATGACTTTGGATCCATCAGCATGAATTCCGGGAGCACTGTGCAGTGACATGGATGGGTTTCAGTCGGTTAATATTATCCACAGGAAAAGTCCCAAATGGTTACATACATGATACACTTTTTATAAAGCTAGATACAATTGTTTTTAAAACTACTCTTAAAGAATATAGGGGCTGATTAAGGGCACTGACTGCTCTTCCAGAGCTCTTCCAGGGCTCAAATCCCAGCACCCACATGGCAGCTCACAGTTGTCTATACTTCAAGATATGACACTCTCATATAGACATACATGCAGGCAAAACACCAATGCACATAAAATAAAGGTAAACAAATAAAAAAATTTAAAGAATATAGAAACGATGAAACCACATAAAAAAGCAAGGAAATGAAACTCTAGGGTCTGTAAGTGAGGGAGATGACAGGCAAAGGTTAGGTATAAGTAACTGATTAAATTAATACATTTATTACCTAAGTCAGCAAGATCTGGACCATCCACTTACCAACCACGAGAATGTGTCATGAGCCAGGGATCATGGTGCAATTCTACGTAACTAATACTAGCAAAGCTGCAACAGGGCAGAGATGTTCCACTCCCAAGTATCAAGACAGTGCCAGAGACACAAACTTAGGAGCAAGGACATTTGCCACTGTATACAGAAATGAAAACGGGAAACAATTTAAGGGTCAACGTACGAATTATATAAATATCAACATGTTAGAAAACTAGTAACAGCTGAAAGTATGATTGTCACATTGTAACGAAGTACATGAGGACCTTCATGATCCATGAAATGAATAAATGATCCATTAAATAAAGCAAGTTATACAATATGAACTCAGCTTTCAGGTTCCCCTGAGTGTGTAGACAAACGCACGTGGGCACACACACACACACACACACACACACACACACACTGGGAAGGTGGGCACAGTGGCACAGACCAGCATTGAGAGGCTGTGATGGACCATTACAAGTCTGAGGTCTATATAGAGAAATCCCGACTTAAAGCAAAGAAACCCAAACAGATGAATAAGTTAAAAAAAAACTAGAAAAAGAAAAACACAACTCTGTGTGTGTGTGTGTGTGTGTGTGTGTGCAGTTTCCCTCAGGGTCCAAATCTCCTGGAGCTGGAGTTAGTGCTGTCTGATTCAGGTGCTGGGAAGAGTAGTTAGTATATGCTCTTAACCACTGAGCCATCCCTCTAGTCTAAGCCACTTGTTTATTTACTAGTTTGTTCATTTGAGACAAGGACTCACTATTTAACTTTGGCTGGCCTGGGACTCATAATATAGACAGGCTGTCCTCAGAATCACAGAGATCTACCTTCTTCTGCCTCCCAAGGGCTGGGATTAAAGGAGTTCATCACTATACCCAGCCAGCCACTTATTTGAAAAGTAAACTAACTATGCAAGGATGGTGCTACGGGGGAAATGTTGAAATTTATGAATTAAAGAACCTTCAGAACACAGTGAACATTTTTTAAAAGTGCCTTGAACATAGCTTACAGGGGCTTTTGAAGTATAGGTCTGCTAGGATTCAGTCTCCCAGACCCTAAAATGGCTACATCAGAGATAGTGGTCTCTGTGAGAACAGAGCGGAGAGCCAAGCAGCCTTATGGGGAGACTGAAGCCCACACAGAACCCCTGGGGTGTCTGAGAGTACACACATGGCAGCAACCAGCAAACATAAGAAGGTCAGACTCGAGGGGCAGGACACCCATTCCTCCGGAGGTATTCTGATGAGCCTGTGAGGAAAGGGTTAGAGGTAGAGGGCTATGATTTTTATTTATGGCTTGGCCAGCTGACTGGCTTCCAGAGTCTTCAGACAGGAGGAGGCTGTACAGCCATGGCAGAGCCAAGCACATAGCCGCAGTCTCTTCTTGTCACTCATGCCTTAAATATAAGCTCTGATGTGACCGAGGCACCAGAGGTAAAATGCCGTTCTCAAACTAAGCAGGCAGGATCTGATATCCACTTTGGACAAGATAATGGAAAACAGACTCCGGTGGGGAGGGGGGCGGGGAAAGTCTTGACCTCAGTATATGCACACAAGGGTTGAAAAATTTGACACCTTAACATTGTAAACAAATGTAGACATGGTTTCCCGTGTTCTCTCCAAGCAATGAAAACAGACTAGGTATGGTTTAAGAGAGAACACATTTTTAACAATTCTTTTCTTCTCAGCTGAAGAAGTCTGGGTTACTCTTCAACATGGTTTCTACAGAAAGACTTTCCAAATGTCATGAAGCAATATCCTCACTCTTGAGAGCACGATTAATAAAGTATTTGTTTTACCTGATGCGCTTTCTGCCTCCTTGCTGGAACCTAAGCCCAGTAGACTGTGTGGTCATTACAAGTCTTACTACTGTGATAAAATACCTGATAGAAACAATCCAAGGGAGAAAATATTTATTTGGGCTCATGGCTTCAGAGTCACATGCCTAATGGTCGGGAGGGCATGTGGCAGGGCAGGAGTAGCTGAAACCAGGCCTGGGCTGTTACTGTCTAAGGCCTGCCCCTTGTGAGCTATACTAGCTTGGCCCACCTGCTAAGGGTCCAAAAGTCTTCCCAGAACAGCGCCAAAAGCTAAGATTAGCTGGGCTTAACGGTATGTGCCTGTAATCCCAGCACTTTAGGAAACAAGAATAAAACTCTCAAGAGCCCATGGGCACATCTCAGACGTAAATCATAATATTCTGTCTTAGCCTTACACAGGGTTATGGGCATCTCTATTAATTTATACAAAGAGCATTTGGTTCAACCTGAATATTCCACATGGTGTAACAGTCCCACCCACCACTGGTAGAAATCCAAAGTTTCTTCTTAGACTCAAGACAGCTTCTCACCTGTGAGACCTTGTAGAATACAAAAGTAAGTGATATATTTCCAATACACAGAGAGGCACAGGGAGCCATTCCCAGCCCCAGAGGGCAGAACAGGAGCTCGGCGCAATGCTGCAGTAAAGCAAAACCAAAGTGAGCAGGTGAGGCAAGTCCTACCGCTTCATTGATGATGTCACATGAGGTCCTAAGACTGGGTTCCCCTGCCTCACCGACACCAACTGGTGACGGAGTGTTCAGATCCAGTAGCTTATGAGGGACGTTTCTCATTTAACCCCCACAGTGGTGGACCAGGGAGTGGAGAAGGGCTGGAACTAGGGTCTGGGTTGGAATCTTCAAGGGATGTCTCTAGTGAGTCACCCCTGCCAGCTGGACCCACCTCCTAAAGGTTCCACCACCTGTCAAAACAGCACCTGCAGCCAGGAAAGAAGATCTTAGAGCATAAGCCTGTAAGGGACACTTTGAATTCAAGCCATGTATGACAAGCCAAGTATTGTGTCTTTGAATTTTCCTTCCTTTCCCTTATCTTCCCATTGCCTTTCACCCTCCCGTATTCCTTGTGCCTGTCATGGTGGCACACACCTGTAGCCCCGGGATTCAGAAGGCTGGAAAGAGCAATCATGAGTTTGTGTCCAGCCTGGGCTACAGAGCAAGTCTGAGGCTAGTCTGGGCAGCACAGTGGGACATTGTCTCAAAGTGGTTTGGGCTGATTATTGAGACTGAGTGCTATAGAGGTTTTGGGATCTAGTCTAGAATTCCCAGAGTTAAGAACCAAATTCCTTCTTAGAAAACAAGAACTTGAGAGAAATCCTAATTGTGAAAACCAAGGGCCTTTTTTTTACCAAAAGGGAAGAAAAAAAGGTAAATGCGGAAGAAAATGCCAGCTGGTAGAACACTATATACAGACTAACACACAAATGTGTATCTAAAACTATGGAAACGTGAGTCACACAGGCTGGCTGAGTCAGTGTCAGTATCTGGGTTGTAGCATGTTATCATAACTGCTTTAAGATATGCTAGGTGCTGGGGAGTAGTCATCTCAAATTATTTCTTTCACCTGTATATAAATCTAAAATTTCTCAATAAAAATGAGTATGAACAACAAAAATATTAAACCATGTATGTAGCCTGTCATCCTAGCACCGGGAGGTGGTGGCAGGAAGATCTTCCTAGGCTACATAGTGAGTTCAAGGCCAATGTGGGCCATGTGAGACCCCATGGAGAAAAAGAAAAGAAATAAAGGAAAAGAAAATCAAATTACCAAACCTCTTCTGGGGGTTGAGAGACTATCTCTACATTATTCATGAATTAAGGACTAGAACTTAAAATATACAGTCTCCACATTGTTAGATAGAAAAACTTGGCAGGAAAGGATGAATGTAAGAACTAGCTTCTCTTTTTCTTCTCTTTCCCAGGTTGTACTCAGGTAGAGATGGCCTCGTTTGCAAAACAAGGTGACTTAGCTCAAAGACTAGCATCAGTGGTTAACAGATACTGGCTTTTGCTGGACACCATGGCTCACACCATTAATCCCGACACTCAGGAGGCAGAGGCAGGTAGGTCTCTGAGTTCAAGGTCAGCCTGTTCTACAGGGCGAGTTTCACGACAGCCAAGGCTACACAGAAAAGCCCTGTCTGGGGCTGGAGAGATGGTTCAGTGGTTAAGAGCACTGACTGCTCTTCCAGAGGTTCTGAGTTCAATTCCCAGCACCCACATGGTGGCTCACAACCATCTGTAATAAAATCAGATGCCGTCTTCTGGTGTGTATACAGCTACAGTGTACTTATATATAATAAAATAAATCTTTAAAAAAAAGAAAAAAGAAAAGCCCTGTCTCAAAAGAACAAAACAAATAACAAATTTTGTCTCTTAGTCACTTAGTTATTGACAGAGGCTCGGAGAAATGAAAGAACCAACTCCTATAAACTGTCCTCTAGCTCACCCTCTCACACACAAGTTAATTTAAATAATAATAAAGTATACATAAGTAATCAAAGGGCCATCTTGCTGACTGGTTCACTTGTCAACTTAGAGAATAAGCAATGCTGAGAAGGAAGACAGGAACACTATGTGGGTGAGCATTTACCTGGCATGCAGAAGCACTGAGATTGATGCCCAGCATTCCAGAAAGGAAGAAAAAGGCAAAAGAACTTAGGAAGGGTGGAAGGGAGGAAAGCAGTAAGGAGCAAGAGGGAAAGGAACCAAGGGAAAAATGAGAGACTTAAAATCAACAGAAGTGTAAACTGTGTACATGCAGGACTCATACAGACACAAGGGGACATCTAAAGCTAAGGCTCAGTCAGATAGGAACATGGTGGGCAAGAACGACTTGTTGCTAGGGAATAAGGAAGCCCAAGAGCTGTGAGAGGGAAGGCAGGAGAAAAGACAAGCTGAAATCTGTTTATTTGTTTTTGTTTTTTGAAACGGGTTCTCTGTGTAGCCCTGGCTGTCCTGGAACTCACTCTGTAGACCAGGCTGGCCTGGGTATCAGAGGTATGCCTGCCTCTGCCTCCTGAGCGAGTGCTGGGATTAAAGGTGTTCAGCGCTGTGTCTAGCAACTGGGTGGAACCTTGGGATCCCTGGTGAGAAGGCCGTGAGAAGGCCACAGAAAGGCCTCCTTTCTCCAAGGAAGCGTGGGGCTCTAAGTGTTGACATCCTCAGGCATGGTGGAATAGTTGGCTGTGGGGTTTTGTTTCTTTTTTACATTTTACTTTTACTATATGTGTGTATATACACATATCTCATCACACTTGTTCAGATGACAACCTTCAGGAAATCAGTTCTCTCCTTTTGTTGTTGAACACCAGGATCAAATTCAGGTTATCAGGCTTGGTGGCAAGTGCTTTAACTCACTGAACGATCTCTCTGGCCCCTAGCTATGAGTTCTTTGAACCTGTGACTCTCCTAAGAAATGCTGTTTACTCAGATATCCTGGATGTTTTCTTTTTCCAATCCTAGACCCAAAATATATCCATTACAGAAGAATCAAATTAGTACAGACTTAAAAATAAAGTGCCAGTCAACTATTACCCCCTGTTCTGTAACTTGTTGATGCCTCTTGGAAACAGGTATTTATAAAGATGCTTCATAAAGCTATCCTACAAATGGTTGTTGTTTCGTTCGTTTGCTTTGAGACAGCCTCACTGTGCAGCACAGGTTGGCCTCAAGCTTTCAATCTCACCTTAGCTTCCTGAGTGCTTGGTAAACAGGTTTGTTCCACCACACCCAGATATACGTATTGTTTTATAATGTATTTTCCTGCACTATAAATAGTCACCTGTGTCAATAAATAGACTTAGGACGGTACTCTTGAGAACTGCAGGGCTGGCGGTAGTGTTTGGAGGCTTGTCCTGCCTTCTGGATGGTGAACTTTGCCTTTCTTTTCTGTGCAGTTTCCCTCTGTAACTGAGAACAGCCTGGACGTCATGGGCATCAGGCAGGGACGTGATCCTTCCTCTCTTTAGTCCAATGACAGGAGCTGGGAGGAAGGTCAGTTAATAGTGTATCTGTGACAAAGTTCCTGGCCCCAAAACTTTGGCCATATCCATGAAGTTCTAAGCCTAGTAAAAAGGCACATGAGCTCCCCATCCCCCGAAAAGTACAAAAAGGAAGGGCTAGACATCACTGGTAGCCTTGGATACATGGAATGTAAAAAGCTGGTAGGCAGGCCCAGCTGGCCAGAGCACTGCAGGCCTTTTCTCCTGAGCAGGCCCAGCTAGGATGTTGGCTGGAGTTTCTGAGGCATAGGAGACGTAGGTGCAAAGAACATATTATCCTTTTTAGGTGTGCTGCTCTTTTTAGATACAAGATTCGGAGCTAACAGGAACATGAGCCTGACAAAATATATTAATTCTTAGATTTATTCCTAAGTAACTGTCTCTGTACAACAGGTCTCCCAATGACGAGGGAAGAAAGGGAGTCTCTTTTGTTCTATTTCTACCTCTCTCCTTACTTGATTTCCCCTTCCATCTTCATTTCCTTCTATGATTTGATTATACATAATGTTTTTCATATACCTGAGGAATTTTAATGGGCAACGGGCAGAGCTAATTCTGGACCCGTCAGTGCTACACAGAGAAACCCTGTCTTGAAAAACCAAAATACACATAATCATATATTTATTAACAACACATTTTAATAATATATTGTTTTTATATACTATCTATTTAATGTTTAATTATATATTCTAATCTGTTTTATATGTTATTACATGTATAATATATTTTATATATTTACATATGACATATTTACTTATATATATGACTCTGGGTGCAGTGGCTATGCCTCTAATCCCAGCCCTCAGAAGCAGAAGCAGGCACAGCTCTGTGAATTCTGGGCCAGGTTAGTCTACACAGTGAGATCCTGTTGAAAGAAAAAGAGAAAGGAATGGAGGAAGGAAAAGAGAGAATGGGGGGTGGGGAAGATACCCTCTCTGGCTTGGCAAGGCAAAACAGGGATTCAAACCCAGGCTCACTGACCCCAAAGCTGTTTCTCATATTCCTCTCCTTTCTGTGATCGTCGGCTTAAGTCAGAGAACTAGAAGGATCAACAACAAAACTAATTTTAGTTAGAATGCTGGTGAAGTACAGCTTATTCCTTCTCCCTACTTAATGCCAATTTAATATCTTGGCTAAGCGTGCCCATTATAAAGCTATTTGCTTCAGGTTATCCTCCTACCCCACCCCAGACTCACTGTACTCAGATCTGTCCTCTAAGCAATGGTCCTCAATGCTATCTTAAGGATTCGTTTGGTTTTGTCTAGAAGTTAAAAGGATGATTCTTTTTCTTTTTATCTTTCGGCTTTCAAGGCAGGGGGTTGTGTGGCTCAGGCTGCTCTTGAGATGGAAGCAATCCTCTTGCCTCATCTTCCTTCCTGCTGATGTTACAGACATGGGCTTTCACTCCCTGACGTTTTAAAACTTTTGGTCAAAGTATTCATCAGCTCTCAAATTGAGTCAGTTGGGTCAAATTAGTTAAGACCTAACTTTCAGATCTTTTTATTATGTTGAAGTTCTACAGGGTATGAAAGCATTCTTGGTTTCTGGTAAGGGAAAAGACACCCTGATTAGCATAGTTCTGTATTGTTTATGATCAGGTATGCCTTACTCCACTGCCTGAATGCTAATGAGAACTTCCTAGAAGTCATTCCTTAAGAAGTTAAGTTGCAGCATCTAATTATTTGGCAGGATGTTTAAGTTCATATAATTATATCTTCCCTCCATTTTGTGAGGGTGGTGAGCCAAGTAACCTGCATCAAGAGAAAATAAATAGCACATTAACACTACCAGCAAAGGTGCCTACCTAGACCCAGTACTTTAGAAGAACCTTCATTATATAACCTTAGCATATATCGTGGGCGTTTAGTACTTTTCAATCTGCCAAACTAGCATCACCCCTGTCTTTGTAGGTGAAAAACTGCAGGCAAAGGGATGAATATTGATTGATCTTCTGTATTTTAGTAGCTGTATGACTCTGGCGGAGACCTTGAAAGCATGAAGTTCTCAGTCCTGACCATTATCTTAAAGGAGCCCCTCCCCTTTTGTGTGTGCCTGCCTTCTTCCTGCCCTTCAAGACAGGACCGGTTCTTGTTGAGTGCGGGGCGATGGAGAAGACAAGGCAGCGCAGTGAACCTGAGCACCAAACAGTCATTTCTTATTCATCTCACACAGTCTTAATTCTTACTCCTATTTGTTATTTGGGGTTGTTCACTGCAAGCCAGAGTTCGAATCTGAGCTGAAAGGACTGGCTGAACAAGTGTATAAGAAGCCTTCTAGAAGAGTAGCTCTCAGGTACTTTCTTCTGAAACATTAGAGGGAGGTACCCACTAGGGAAAGCGGAATTGGTCAAGCCAGTTCACCTGGCCAAGCAGGTGCCATTTGTGGATGGAACCACTGAGGCCCTATTTCAGCTTGTGGGTCAGGGTGCTTTCTGACCCTCTAAGCTGTGTCTTCTCCGGTGTGTGACAGGCTTGACTCTTCCCCATAGTAGAGCTAGATCAGCTTTTGCCTTGATCTTCATGAATAACCATCCTTTGGCTTCTATACCTCTCAAACTCTGGAGGGAAGAAGTGTATAACTTCAATCTATTCCATCCATTTCCAGCCAGGAAAATTCAAGCTCTATCAGGGCAGCAGCCCCTTTTTGTCTTCATGACCCCTCTATCCTCTAAGCATGGGACCTGGTAAATAGTTGATGCTCCGTGGAGCCAAGTAATGCAGACAGTGCAGAGTGAACATGTTTCGTAAGACCATGAAGAGATTTATAACCAGGTCAAAGGCCGATCCTTAAGAATATCAGCTTCCTTTACAGACAACACGGTAGCTGCTTCTACCAACACTAGAACACAGTCTTGGCTTGGTCCTCTAATAAGTAGGACAAGATTATTTCCAGTGGGCACAGAACTCAGAGAAAAGTGAACACCGGGATGCAGAAGGCCATAGGAGAGGAAGCTAGGCTTGGACAAGGCCAGGATCGAAGGCCTACTTCAGCCCCGCCATCTTGCAGAAGCAGGTGTGTGCTGGGGGTGTCAGGTGCGCGGGCGACACATCCCAGCAGGTACACCTTCCTTCGCCTACGAATGACCTAATTAAAGGAGCCTACAAGGGCCTGAGGTGGGGAAGGTCACTCCAGGCAGCCTGCCTGGAGTCAGTTCTTGTCTCCAAAGATGTGGGACTCTCTTGTAGTTCCCAGGGCCGCCGGACAAAGGACTTTAGGGTTGCTTTTAGTCATCAGGCTGCCAGACCCCATCTGAAAAGTGTTTATTATCCAGCAGTCTTCCAGAAACACCAGGTCACAGGGAGCCAGACCTCGCCTACACGGACTGCGCATGCACCGAGTTCGCGCAGGCGCCCTGCGGAGCCTTGGGGCTCCAGGTTTACCCCGCACGCCGCTTCCAGCACTGCGCTTGCTCTGACTCTCTTCTTCCCTTCCCCCGCCACCCTCCTCGCGGGAGGACCACGCCCCAAAATCGAAGCCACTTCCTTTGGCAGCCATCTCCGCTGCGCCTGCGCCTGGGCTCCACGGTGCGCAGCTCTGGGTCCAGGCCCCACTCCGTCGCCCTCCCCGCGGCTCCCTGACGCCGGCGTGACGTCACCACGCCGGGCGGCCGCCATTACAGAAAGCCGAGTCCCGAGCTAGGGCGAGCGGAGGAGGAGGCACAGCGGCCGGCGGCCGAGCACTGCGGAGCGAGCCAGCGGGCCGGCGCCAGCGCCCAGCAGCCTCCTGGGGCCGCAGGAAGCACCCCGGGGAGCGGCGGCGGCGTGTGCGTGTGGCCCGGGTGCGGGCGGCGGCGCGGGAGCAGCGCGGAGCGGCAGCCGGTTCGGGCGGGCGGCACCATGGACGAGAAGTTGTTCACCAAGGAGCTGGACCAGTGGATCGAGCAGCTGAACGAGTGCAAGCAGCTCTCCGAGTCCCAGGTCAAGAGCCTCTGTGAGAAGGTGAGCTGCTTTAGGCCCCAGGTGCGGCCTCTGCCCGGGTCCTCCTATCAGGAGGCCGCGGGAACGGTGCAACATGGCGGCACGGAGGCCAGACCCCTCGAACCTAGCAGACCGGCGCCCCGCGCTGCCTGCGGCGACTCGCGAGGGACCCGGCGCCCCCCGCCTCCCGCGCGCTGATTGGATGGCGCCGCCACCGCGGCCTAAAATGGCGCCGCGCGCCGGGCTTCGGAGCCTCCCGGCCCGGCCCGGCAGTGCGAAGCGGGGCGGCCGGGACCCTTTGTAGACTGGTAGTACTTTGCGCCCAGGAACGAGTTCGGGACTCCTGGAGTAAAGGCATTGCTCTTGCCCTCGGGCTTGCTTCGTGGAGCGGGCGCTGCCCACAAGGCCGGACCCCAGCGCCTGTGGAAGGTCACATCGCTTTCCTGTCGTTCTTCACACATCGGCTTCTTCGGAGCCCTGTTTAAAGTGTGTGTTTAACGATTAGGAAGGTAGTCGCTAAACCCAATTTCTACGAAGGTCTTAGTGGTAGTTTGAAGAGAGGAATATAAAGTTTTCATAGTTGGACAAATGGAGAATTTGGTGAGTCATACTACACGAAGAGCTTTGGGATTGGAAATCCAGTGTCACTTTAATTTATGATGTATATGCTGACTCAAATTGGGTAGTGCGAAACCCTTCTGTGTGTAACGTACTTGGCATGGAGCCACTTATTTTTAGAGAGCAACACAAATGGGAAGAGAGTCGGTCAAATTTTTTATCCTTTCTCGTTGCAAAAGTTTTTTGAATTGTATTTTTTGTGGCTACAAGCAGTAGTAAAAATCCCCGTATTGACCGATTTTTCTATTTCCACTCCTCAAAGTGATGACTTGGTATCTCAGGTTATCTCATTCCATTGGTTTTCCCCAAGAACAGGGGAAGCAAGTTTTTCAGCTGTCAATCATGTTTTATTTTTGAAGTCTTAATTAATGCAATTTTCTACTAGAAAAATGTTCGTCTCCATTTTAGCTTCTCTTCAGAGTTAATTTAACATGTAATTTTAGTGCAGAATTATGGATTATATTAGTAATTTGTATTAACAGGAAGAATTTTTGGAATACAAAAGATACTCATTCCTTTGTAGTTTGGTATAAAAAGGAGATTCTTGAGTTTGAATATTTTCTGATGACACAATTTTCCAGAAAATGCTGAGAGTGATTGAGGTTTAAGTCAAATGTAGGTTTTTTCCCCTTCCTTCCCAAGTATCCCTGGGTGCCATGGTTATGTAGCCAGGGTAGCTTTGAACTTGTGACGTTCCTTGTGCTGGGATTACATGTGTGTGCCATGCCACACCCTACTTGAATCTCTAGTGTTTTGATTTTTGTTTCTCTCACATCAAACAAGATTGGTATTTTTAATGTTTAGAAATGAGTCTTAAAAATTACTTAATAAATATTGCCAGGTCTTAGTCTCTAATTGCTGACTCTGAGTGTAGGGGCTTCATGTGAACATTGGATGACTAGTCATTCATGTGACCACTCATTGGACTGTTAGACCTGATCACCATTTTCGTTTCCTAACTGAGTGATTGTAACTTGTTTTTCAGGTAAACAGTTTACCTGGTCTTTGTTTCTGTACTTAAAAATAGTTAAAACACATGCTCCAAGATTGCATGCTCTTAAGAAGGCAACCAGAAGATAATAAAGAATACCTTATACATGTTCTCAAGGAACTTTTAATCTAGTTGGAAAGACTAGGATAGCATTGTCAACTTGACCTCTAGAGCAATGGTTTTCAGCCTTCCCAATGCTGTGATCCTTTAATAAAATTCTTCATGTTCTGGTGATCCCAAGCCATAAAACTATTTTGTTGCTACCTCATAAGTGTAATTTTGATGGTGTTTTGAATTGTAAATATCTAGTTTGTAGGATAGCTGATATGTGATCCCTGTGAAAGGGTCATTTGGACCCCCAAAGAGCACTACTGCTCTAGAGTCACCTGGATAGGAAGTCTCAGGAATCAGTCTATCCAGATCAGGTTGGCCTATGAGCATGTTTTAGGAGCATCTTTTTTTATGCTGAGATGGGAAGACATGTCCACAGTAGATGGCACCATTCCCTAGATTGGGAGGGAGAGGTACTCAATTGTGTAAGAGTGGAGGACGCCCTCTGTGGTAAAGGTCCCAATAGACTGAGTTTGTCCCCTTCCTTATAGCATGGTGGAAAGAATGTACTTGAAGTTTTCCTCTGAGGCATACACACAGTGAATGTAACAGTGAGCATGCATTCATTGCTGTGTTTCTGATGAGGTGGTTTGAGCACCTCTCCAATTTCTGCAGCTGTGACTTTCCTGCTGTGATGAACTAGGACTGTGAACTAAAATGAACACGTCTTGAAGCCCAGCATAGTGATGTGCCCCCTTAATTCCAGCGTTCAGGAGAATCTCTGATCTACAGATGAAGTTCAAGGATAGCAAGGGCTGCCTACATAGAGAAGAACCCTTTCTCAGGATGGGAAAACAAAACTAGCTCCCCAAAGTTATTTTTGTTGAGGTCTTTATTATCAACAGGAAACTAAAGTATGGAAAGGAGTAGGACATGGACCATCAGGTAGGTTTGCTTTGGGAAGACTGTTAAAGACACACTCAGATGGGGTGAGGGCTGAAGCTTAAAATATTCAGTATTTTTCACATCTTCCTGAAACTCGGATGTGAGGCTAGTCAGCTTAGATCTCTTTTTCTCAATATGTATAGATGTTAGGATTTTAATGTATGTATGTCAACAATAGCAGTGTTGCTTCCAAGCATAAAGGATCTAAATGTGCGTCATAACAGTGGTGAGCATGGTTTTTATGTTGCTGACTCATTAAAAATAAAGATGGGCTTCAAGTTTCTGCCCAAGCTAAGCTACTGTGTGTACAAGTATGTACCTTGCTGTTTAGGGAGCTTGGTGTTTTGGCTGAGCCTATGCAGTTCTATCTTAGGCAAAGTTCCATTGACAGATTGAAAAACAAATACTATCAACTTGGTGAGTGTGGTCATACTTGTTTTTAATCCCATCACTCTGGAAGCTGATGCAGGAGGATGGCCAAGAGTCAGAGGCAGATGGACTTCTGTGAATTCAAGGCCTGTCTGTTCTATATAGTGAGTTCTAGGTCAGCCAGGACTTGGGAAACAGGCAGATCTCTGAGGACAGCCAGGGTTACATTAGAGAGGTCCTGTCTTAAATAAATATAGACATTATGATGTTATTTAGTTTAAACATTTGTTACTTAAGAATGGAAAAGGAAATTGCTTATTATTAATTTGATTAGCTGATTTGTTTGTTTTGAGACCAAGTTTTTCTGTGTAGCCCTGGCTGTCCTGGAACTCACTCTATTAACCAGGCTAGCCTTGAACTCAGATTTACCTGCCTCTGCTTCCCAGGTGCTGGGATTAAGGATTTGTGTTATCACCACCTATTGTTAAGCTAAACTTTTTGACCAAGATTACATTCTCTTTTTCCCTTTGTGATTTCTTTTATGTGTATGGGTGTTCACCTGTGTGTATGTGTGCACCATGTACCTGCCTGGTCCTCTTGGAGGTTGAGTGGAATTATGGATGGTTGTAAACCACCGAGTAGGTACTTGAAATAAAAACAAGAACGAGTGCTCTAAACTGCTGAGCCATCTCTCCCACCCCCAAGACTAAGTTCTTATATAAAGTAATATAGTTATTAATTTAAAAGGCTGTTTGGCTGTTTCCATAGCAGTATAAATATTAAGAACAAGCAGGAGCAGCATATTAGAATGTTTTCATTATACTTTGTTTGGCATAGTTACTGTAGTTGATGTAGATACAAAGCAAGGGCTTGGAAAGGTTAAGTGGCTGGAGTTAGGTTCCTTGGGGTAATGACTTCTAATCCCACTGTCCCTGTCTTGCTTTCAGAGCTCTGTTGAGGTGGTAATGAAAAGTGCATGTATAGTGGTCAAGCATGAATTGTGCACTCAGATTCTGTAAATGAAGCATTGTGTTCCTACAGCTGCCAGGCTCCGTTCATGTCAGATAGTGTTGTCCTACCGCTCTTGGAAACGGGTTCTTTCATTTTCTTGTGGCTGACTTCATTTGTCCCTCAAATAAGATTGGTGTGATGAAAATCATAGGCCATTTTGTCATATGGTATAAATTATAAAACATTGTAATAAAGATAGGTGATTTTTTTGCCATAATTTATAAAATGCTATTATTTTAATCTCCAAAGCCTCCACACACCTGTAGTATGTTCCATGGCTCCTGGCATAGAGTGGTATTGCATCTTGGATTAACTGGATGAAAAGTATGTTCATGTGTTGATTCCTAGGTCCTTCCAGTTCTCTGGGTTTGTAATTTTCTGTCTAAATGCTGACCTTAAAGGTAGATCTTGAGTAGTAGCAAGAATGATGGGCCCTGGAAACCAGACCTGGTAGTGTATAGAGTCCCAGCTATTCAGAGGTTGAGGCAGAAGGATTGCATGTTCAAAACCAGCCTGAAATCCGTCTCAAAATAAGTAAAACGAAAGCTAGGGATTTATAGTTGAGCCATACAATATAACACCTGCCTGGCTTGCACAAAGCCCAGCCACAGAAAGAGGGAATGACCCATCCTGTAGGAATGAGTGGGACAACATTCATTTCTATATTCAGTCTGGTAAATCAACATTTGTCATGTCAGAGTTAACAGTGAAGTATCCTTTGAGTGTGTAGAAATAAGCACTGAATTGGGAGTTGAATCCTGTAAGGGGACCAGCACTTTGTTGGTACTATGACTTTCTCTTATTTCATCCTCTTTACTCTAAGCTGGACTGGGTTTAGGAGGGGAAATGCTTTGTTGGTGGTGTCATTGTTTTAAATAGCTTTCTTTATAGAAATAGGGTAGGCTGAAGAAGGGAGAGTTCGCTAGCAGCCAGTTATGGGGGTGAGAGGTGACTGTTGAACAATCTGGGATAACTGCTTCATATCTTCACAGTAGAGTGGTTTTACTTATTTTTATGTATTTTGTATATAAGTACAGTGCAGTTACCTTCAGACACACTAGAAGAGGGCATTAAGGCCCCATTTCAGATGGTTGTGAGCCGCCATGTGGTTGCTGGGAATTGAACTCTGGACCTGTGGAAGAGCAGTCTTAACTGCTGAGCCATCTCTCCAACCAGGTTTTAGCTATTTATAAAGTAGGGTTGTGGATTGGAAGGGTGAGCACCGTGGGGAGAGTATGTTTCTGAGTCCTGGGTATTTAAACTGGATGACCAGCTGGCTAGTTGCTCCTCTATCCCCTTTCCTTTTTGTTTCAGTCAATTCTAGTATAAATGGTGTTTTTAAGTCCATATTTTTATGTTTTCTGGTTAATGATTATCTTGCAGATGGTAATTCTTACCCCTGTGTTGGGACAGAACAAGAGGCTTTTGCTCTAGACTGCCCCGGTAGTTTACCTGGATAAGGGCACTTGGGAAGTTGAGTTCACAAGGGCTTTGCAGAGCTGGTTGTGCTTCTGTTTTGTGTTCAATTGGTCAGCCCCTTAGGCTTTCACTGCTGAATTTTGTCTTCATGACATATCTCTCTACATAGTCTTACTAGTGTAATTTTTCACTCTAAATAGTAATAAGGTTTCAGCCATGTAGTGATGCTTTCCTTTAATCCCAACAAAGCACTTGGAACCAAGAACGTGGAAGTTGGTTCTCTACCTCTGCCAAGTGGGGCCCAGAGATTGAATTCAGTTTGTTGGGCTTGGCAGCAAAAAGCTCTTACCTGCTGAGCCATCTTGCCCTGACAAAAGAAACTTTAAAACTGACGTTAGCTTTTTTTCCATAAGATATCTGAGGGTTAATGTCTTCTTCCATAGACTACCCAAGGGCAAAATTTGTGAAATACAGAACATCTATAGTAAACCATATTATTCAATTATGGATCATCCAATGAGCTGCATTGAATTTACAAGAGCATATCTTGGTTAGGAAGCAACTGAACACAGCCTTCCCTTGGTGGGGGCTTGACCTGGTTTTGGCTCCTGGCTTGGGATCTGCTGCTTAGTTGGGCCTTGACATCCACAAGGAGTACAGGTGTGTTGTCCTCTCTTACTGGTTGATCCGTGGTTAAGGAGAGCTTGATGATGGTGGGCTTCCGTGTGCATGCTTGCTTCTGCAGGGCCATTCTTAGGATCTTTGACTACCTATAGAAGAAACTATATCTTAGATTGGTGGAAGGTGGGGGAAGGTGAGAAACAGGCATGGTTGTGGATATCTCAGCACTGTCTTTCAGTTTTCAAAGCCCTGGGTTTGGTTTTTGGGATGGCAGGAACAACTTCTGTGCTTTCGGTGTCGTTTTGATGAATAGCTGGAGTTGGAGTCATGTGCTTCTAAGTCAGCCGGTCTTAACTTTGGTGGTGGGTCCCTTATTGGACTTTACATTACCATTCATAACAGTAGCAAAATTACAGTTACAAAATAACAACAAGTAGTTTTATGGTTGGGGTCACTACAACATGAGGAACTGTCCACTGCTCAGTTTAAGTATTTTAAAGATTTATGTATGTGAGTACATTATAGACACACCAGAAGAGGGCATTAAATCCCATTACAGATGGTTGTGAGCTACCAAGTGGTTGTTGGGGATTGAACTCAAGACCTGGAAAAGCAGTCTGAGCCATCTTTCCAGCAAAGAGGATGACTTTTTCTATAGTATAAGTTAACTAGAAATGAAAAAACTATGTGCCCATCAAGGAAATGATGAGTAAGTGGTCGGGTTTTTCTTAAATTGTTGTCTTCTTTAAACAGTCCTACCCTAGATGAGTTACAAGGTCTACTTCACACAAGCAAGCCTGCTTTTCTGTCATCTTATTTGATGATTGGAATGGCCCATATTTAAGAATGTCCAGTCTATAGTCTGTAGGTAACAGGGCAGGTTCACGATAAGACCTTATTTAATATAATAGCCTGTTTCTAGTTTTAACCTTATTTTAGGGAGTTTCTATTAGATCTTTTCCCAATCTGTGTTATTTGACTGAATTTCAGAAGGGTTCTGGTGACTCAATTATTATGGTATTAAATTACATTATTTTTAAAACTTTATGGGTTTGTTTTAAGATAAGGTTTCTCTATGTAGCCCCAGCTGTTCTCAAACTCAGAAATTTGTCTGCCTCTGCCTTCCAAATGTTAGGGTTAAAGGGTTCTTTTGTTTTGTTCTTTGTCTGTTTTGTTAAGTGTTGCATTAGCAGAGAAATTTGAAGGCTTGAGTTTTTCTTTTTCCAGACAGGGTCTCTACTATGTAGCTCTGACTTTCTTGAACACTTTTATAGACCACAATCACAGAGATCCATCTGCCTCCCCAAGGTCTGCATCATCATAAACCCAGCCTGGACAAAACGTTTTGGAGGAAGCTGAAAGGGGACGGGGGGGGGGGGGTGTCAGTGAGGTGACTCAGTTGTTAAGGTTTCTACCAAGCCTGGCTGCCTGAGTTTGATTCCCAGGCCCCACATGGTGGGAAAAGAGACTTCCATAAATTGAGTGATGAATGCACGCATACCATGGTTCACAGGCATGTTTCTCCCTCTGCTTCCACTACAGAAATGTGATGATTAAAAAAAAATGTTTTCTTTTGCTTTGGGTACAAGAGTAAAATGTCAGTATGAGAATAGACCATTTTAAACACTCCAGTGTTCTAACACTAATCAAATAATTTTGAAAAGCTCTACCACATTGAAGAGTTGTAGTATATCCAGCTTTGAAAGCAGACTGATGAAGGCCTACAGTCTTGGTTCCATTAAAGGGCTGCAGAGGCTGGATGAGGTAGTGCTTAATTCTTAATGTCAATACTGGGCAAAGGCTGAGTTGGAGGCCAGCCTGGTATACATGGAGAGATCTTGACTTTAAAAACAAAACAAAACTGCTGGGTGGCGGAGCTCCCCTTTAATCTCACCACTCAGGATGCAGAGAGGCAGGCAGATCTCTTAGTTTAAGGCAGGCTTGGTTATTCTACAGAGGAAGTTTCAGGACAGCAAGAGCTGCACAGAAAAACCCTGTCTAAAACAATAAAAATAAGTAAATGAATGAGTAGATAAATAAGGTAAAGATTTGGAAGGTCATGAAGGTTCTTAAGGCCAGCTCTCTGACATATGTCTCTTAGTTTTCCTAGTTGCACAATAATCTGCATTTACAGCCTTTATTGTCTTGGCGTTTAAAGTAGTGTATTTTGGTGTAGTAATTATCTTAGTGTTGATAAATTGAGACAAAAATCATAAAAATCACATATAAAACCAATTCTATGTCTGGCTCACAACCACCTGTGACTTTAATTCCAGCAGATTTGATGCCCTCTTTTGGCTTCTGTGGATACTTGTACATATGTAGCATACAAACATAAAATACCCATAAAGATTATTTTTAATGATTTATTTAATATATGTGAGTACATTGTAACTATCTTCAGACACACAGAAGAGGGCATCAGATCCCATTACAGATGGTTGTGAGCCACCATGTGGTTGCTGGGATTAGAACTCAGGACCTCTGGAAGAGCAGTCAGTGTTCTTAACCACTGAGTCATCTCTTCAGCCCATTTGTTTTTTTGTGCATTGACATTTTGCCTTCATGTGTGTGAGGGTGTCAGGTCACTTGGAACTGGAGTTAGAAATAGTTGTTAGAAACAGTTGTAAGCTGCCATGTGGGTTCTGGGAATTGAACCCTGGTCCTAGAAGAGCAACCCTTTAACCATTACTGAGCCATCTCTCTAGCCCCCAATTAAAAAACATTTTTTTAAGCCTTACTATTGAAGCATGTGAGAGTGTATGTTCCACACTGATCAGAGAGGTCAAGATTCTCTTCTTTCACAATATGGGGGCCATATATGAAACTCAGGTCATCAGGTTTGGTAGCAAAGTGCCTTTACTGCTGAGCCAGCTCTCCAACCCGTTAAAACATTTTTAATAGGTGGCTTGATTCCATCTGATATATACCACTGCTTTTTTCCTATGTTTCCTTTTTCCAAATTTTTCTGAAATTTGGTCAGGGCAGGAAGAGAAAGACCTGACTGGCTTTTCTCAAATCTACTTACTGTTCAAATTTTAATTTTTGCTGCATTTGATCACATTCAGGTCATTGGAGTTAGTGGTGGGCACTTTTATCCTTTGAGCCATCTTGCTGGCCTTAACTTCCCCAGATTTGGAAGTTAACATTTTTCACTTAATGTTCATCTTTTTCATTTTCACTGTGATAGTGCTGATGTTAAATGTGCAATTTACTGGACAACATGCGTAAGTTCACGTGTCGTATCTATCTGCTCCCAGGAATAGAGCTCTACATGGGTGCAGAGGAGCAAATCCTAGTTTGACTGTAGTTAGGGGGTCTCTATATTCACCAAAAATTGAGCGTTGAGTCTGCATTAAGAACGGAGAGGCATTGTGTCTAGAAGTAGGCTCCCCAAAGTCTTTGGAGAGAAAAAAAATAGTGATTCTTCAGCGTCTTTGTACTTAGGGCAGCATGGGTAGATGTGAGGGGGAACTTCAGTGTTACTGATAGGCTCCATTTTCAAAGCATAGAGACTGGTGTTTCAAATGTGTAACTCAGGTTTCCTTCATCTTAAATTGTGGTAATGTTGTTTCCAGTAGGCATCTTTGTTCTCGATGTGGGGCGGGGGTTTCTTTTGAAAGAGGATCTCCATGTGTAATTGTCCCGTCTGGCCCTGAATTCTGTGATTACAGGCTAGTTGAATTTTAGTATGAGCAGTTGGTTGTGTATCTAATTAAAATGGTCTGCCTTTCCTTCCTCATACTTAGTCTTCTTGTTCATTAAGTCTGTTCTTTTTCTCCTTACTTAATTACAGCCTTTCTCTTCTTTGCCGTGGGAATGACCTGTTTCACACACCAGTGTCTAGCACAGGGTGGAGTCGCTCAGATGGTATAAAAAAAGTTGTCTTCTAGTATTCATTTTTAGCATACACAGTTGTCTATTGATTGAATGATCATTCCTAAACGCAGCCTAGAATGCCTGTATGCTACACTGGATATTCTAAGATAAGAACTTTATATTTCTTTATAGAGAAATAGAATGAAATGGGGTGGGGGAGTTAAATGTCTTAAATCAAGATCAAAAAACCTCAAAGCCTGAGGGGCTAGCATTAGGCGCTCTTTTTTTCTCCCCTCTTTTAAATTTATTTACCTTTTTGTATTTCTCTGTACCACTTCTGTGCAGTGCCCTCAGAGGCCAGGTTAAGTATTGGGTCACCTAGAACTACAAACAGGTGTGAGCCACCATCTGAGTGTTGAGAATTGACTTTGGAAGATCAGCCAATGCTCTTAACCACAGAGTCATTTCTACAGCCCAGATCTTGTTCATTTTCATCAATCTTGTGTGGATGCTACTGGTGTCTTCAGTATTCTAGTGAGATAGGAATTTGACCTTCCAGAGGTCCTGAGTTCAATTCCCAGCAACCACATGGTGGCTCACAACCATCTGTAATGAGATCCAGTACCGACTTCTGGTGTGCCTGAGGACAGCAACAGTGTACTCATAGATAAAATAAGTAAACCTTTTAAAATATATAATTAAATTAAAAAATATATCAGTCTTGTGTTGCAAATGCCTATGGTTTCATGTTTTACAGGTTCTATTTCTTAAAAGATCTTTGTTAGTGCTGTTTAATGCTGAATGTATTGCTTTATTTTTTTCTTTATCTGTAGGCTAAAGAAATCCTGACAAAAGAATCCAACGTGCAAGAGGTTCGATGTCCAGTCACTGTGTGTGGAGATGTTCATGGGCAATTTCATGACCTCATGGAACTCTTTAGAATTGGTGGTAAATCACCAGATACAAATTACTTGTTTATGGGAGACTATGTGGACAGAGGATATTACTCTGTTGAAACAGTTACACTGCTTGTAGCTCTTAAGGTAATTTTACTTATTTTGTTTGAGCCTTTTGAACTAGGTAAGAGCTGTCTGAAATGTTCTTTTCCTACCACTATTTGTTACATTCATCTCAGTCTTAAATTTTAGAATATCACATTTAGGAATGCAAAATAATGTAATTGTCAGCTTAATCATCACGTCTGCTTTCGGAGCTAGGGAGTGGTTCAGAACACAGTGCGATGGGATACCTCAGGTTTTAAGTTGTTTGGTTTGGTTGTGTTGTTTTTTAAGACAGTCTCAATGCATAGCTATGGCTGTCTTGAAACTCACTGTGTTAACCAAGCTAGTCTCAAACTCAGTTCACAGCTGCCTCTGTCTTACAAGTGCTGTGATTGAAGGTGTGCGTCACTATGTCCAGCTGGGTTTTTTTAGTGTTAGCAAACCGGTCAAGTAGAACTTTTAGTTTAGTGCATTGGCTATCGAAGTAATACAGCTGCCTTGACATAAAGAACTGAGAGGAAAGAATCCGATTTCTGTGAAGAAGATATGTTGTCTTTAATATTAGAAAAGGAATTTGATCCACATGTTCAAGAGTGAGCAAATACAAGCAGTTTGTTCTCAGGGAGGTGTGTGCAGGCATCGCACACACCTAGTAACGATTAGAATGAGAGCTGAAGTGTGCAATCCCAATACTGGTAAAGCCCAGATAAAAGGCTTGAGAGTTGAGGCCAGCCTGGCTTATGCAATAAAAAACTTTTTTTTTTTTTTTTTTTTTTTTTTTTAATGAAATGAATCGAATTTTGGAAACCATGGTGTCGTTTGTGGCCCTGAAGTGTTGAGGTTAAGAGCACTGGAGTCTGGAGAGATGGCTCAGTGGTTAAGAGCACTGACTGCTCTTCCACAAGGCCTGAATTCAATTCAATTCTCAGTGACCACCTGGTGAGATCTGATGCCCTCTTCTGGTGTGTCTGAAGATGGCAACAGTGTAGTCACATACATAAAATAAACAAATCTAAAAAGATGAAGACCCCGCACTGACACATGTGGCATTGATTTTAAGGCATCTGCCTTAAAGTGTTGCTTGGCTTTGCCTCAGGAGGGTAAAGCTTTACTTCCTTTTCTAGGCAGCATTCTCATTTTTATCACAGAATAGTACGAACAAGAAACTTGCTGTCGATGATTTTCTAATCTTAGAGAAGCAGTTTGAGCTAGAACTGACTTTGATTAGTGTCTGTATTACATAGAATTATCAAGTGCAGAGTTCTGAGTACATGGTGGGCAGTTTGTGCAGTGACTCCAGAAACTCTGACACTGACATCACCCACTGGAGTGGAAGGAGTGGGCTGCCTTTAAGAGGTCATACTACTACTGGGCACTTCAAGGGCAGAGGCTAGCTAGTTGAATGGTAGCATGATCCAACCACCGCAGAAAGCACTCACCAGCCAAGACTCCATAGTGAGACCCTGTCTCAAAAAACAAACACCAACAACAGAATTTATGTACCAAGGACTAAGGTTGCACTGTTGTCTTCCTAAATGTCAGAAGCCCAGATCCTAGTTCCATGTACCCCAGAGTGTGACTGTACATAATTCCAACCCCAAGGAGGCAGAGACAAGAATTCCTGACACTCACTGCTCAGCTAGCTTAGCCTAGTGAGCTCCAGGACAGTGAGACACTATCTAAGGAGGTAGGTGGCCATTTCTGAGGATGATACCAAAGTTTGTCCTCTAGCTCCAGGTGTAAATGAACATAGGGAAGAAGATGGGAGACCACATGGAGAGAACATCAGTCTGTAAATGAAGAAGACCCCCAGCTCTGCTGACCCCGTGGAGGACAAGCATCCCTGCAGTGTATGGGCTCACTCTGAGACTAATGGCAGCCTTAGCAAATGAACCCTGGGAAAGGTTGTCCGTTCTCAAGTGGTGTCTGAATAGATGTATCAACAAATCCTTGGCCTCAGTTAATAGCAAGGTTTTTAAATCTAGGAGAAAAGAATATCTTTTGCTCTTAGTTAGGCTCAAGCTTTGTGTTCACAGAACAATGATCCAGGGCCTGGAGATGCAGCCTGGTATCTATAGTATTTGGTTAGCACACAAGAAGCCCTAGATTTGACCTCCAACACTGTATAAGTATGCTTATAATTCTAACACTCAGAAGATGGAGGCAGGAGGAGCAGTTCCAGACTATCATTGGATATGTAAAACCCTGCCTCAAATTTTTATTTTTTTTTTAAAAAAAGGGGCAAGAAAATTTAATTTATTAAAATTGAGATTTTTCTTTTATTCTTAAAAAGGTGCAGCAAAGTTTATAAAAGCACTTGTTTAAATTGCTTTTTTGGTGCTTCATATTGAACTCAGCCTCTTGCATGCTAGCACAGATTCAGCCTTAACTTGAAATTTAAACATTTCTGTGCTTGCTTTTTAATTTTGTGTGACTCGGGCACATACATGCCACTAAGTATGTGTGGTAGTCAGTTCTCTCCTTCCACCATATGGGTTTTAGAGATCAAACTGGCAGCTAACTGAATAAAATATAGCCGTATTGTGTCCACTTGGGCTATCTTGAGGCAATGAGGTGACACAGTGGGTAAAAGACAGATACCACTAAACCTGATGACCTGAATTTGAACACTGGAATACACATGGGTGAAATGAAAGGACACATTGCACTCACAATAAATGAAATGTAATTTTAAAATCAAGCTTGGTGACAGGCCCCTTTGCTGTCGGTCATCTCATAAGATAGGTCTTACTATTTTTATTGTGGTGTGGATCTGAGGAGTATTCTAATTATACAGAATATCTTCCTGGGGCTACTCCCAAGTCCTCAAGTTGGTTGCAGTCTTTTAGTGTTGGGATTACAAGCATGTGAAGACAGATTTCTTAAGACAGGGTCAGGCTGTAAGAAGCTTCAAACACTGATCCTTCTGCCTTTCCCACATCCTAGGATTATAGACATGGACCACTATGCCTAACCTTATGTAATCTAATTTTAAATGGGCAAAGTACTTAAGGGCTACTTCACACTAGAAGATAAGAACGTGGTTAGTTAACATCATTAGTCATTAGGAAAATCTTACATTAAAGTCATAAGGCCAAGTACTTCATGCCTTTTTCTAAGACAGCGGCTACAGTCAATACCAAGTGTAGATGAATGTGCTTCTCATCCATTCCTGACAACAATGTGAGATGACCTAGCCACTTTAAAGACTTGATAAAGTTGCATCTTAATCGGTCATGTAGCCCAATAGCTACACTACACTCAAGGAATATGCTCAGGAAATGAAAGCACTGGGGCAGATGTGCTCAGTAACTGACAACACATGAGGCATGGGATGTGGCCTCCCTGAATGCTAGTGTGCAGCTGTGAATGGTAATTGGTAAGCATTTTATAAACCTTTAAAATGTTTATAATCATCAGGCCATGGTAGCATATGCCTTTAATCTCAGAGCTCAAGAGGCAGAAGCAGGTGGATCTTCTTGAGTTCAAGGACAGCCAGAGCTACACAGAAACCCACTCTTGAAAAACAACAATTTTTTTTAAAGATTTATTTATCTATTATATATAAGTACACTGAAACTGTCTTCAGACACACACCAGAAGAGGGCGTCAGATCCCATTACAGATGGTTATGAGCCACCATGTGGTTGCTGGGATTTGAACTCAGGACCTCTGGAAGAGCAGTCAGTGCTCTTAACAAATGTGCCATCTCTCTAGTCCCAACAAAATTTTTTTTAAGTTAATAATCTTAAGTTCATTTCATTATTTCACTGAAATTTAGAGATGTACACCTCTTAATCCCTCCTCTCAGTTTGGAACTCTGGATTCTCCTACAGAAAGTTTTTTTTTTTTTTTTTTTAAGAATTATTTATTTTATTTATATGAGTACACTGTTGCTGTCTTCAGACACACCAGAAGAGGGCAGTAGAGCTTATTAAGGATGGTTGTGAGCCACCATGTGGTTGCTGGGAAATGAACTCAGGACCTCTGGAAGAACAGTCAGTGCTCTTAACCTCTGAGCCATCTCTCCAGCCCCAGAAAGTTTTATAAAATGTCTATTGTCTTTTCTTTTGGAAAGAGCTAGCATCTGTTGTTCACTTTCTTTAGGTTCGTTACCGAGAGCGCATCACCATACTCCGAGGGAACCACGAGAGCAGACAGATCACACAAGTTTATGGTTTCTACGATGAGTGTTTAAGGAAATACGGAAATGCAAACGTCTGGAAATACTTCACAGACCTTTTTGACTATCTTCCTCTCACTGCCTTGGTGGATGGGCAGGTGTGTATACCATAGAACTCAGTGCTGGTTTCCTTTCCAATAATCTGCTTTCTTGGTGTTAACAGGGTACTGATTTATAGCTTCTGTCCCTTTGGGGATACTGATAGGTTATTTTTCTGTGTGCTGAACTGTCGGGTTAGAGTCTTGGGCGAGGAAAATGTAACCCATTCGGCCTTGGGGGCTGTTTGTAGAGGGGTCTGGGAGGTGTAAGGGATTGTTTGCCGGTCCTGAGTATGAGGATGGCTACCAGTCTCTGGAGGAACTATGAGTTAAGCTAGAGAAACACTTTCTTGAAGGAATCTCAGTGATGATAGTTGGTCAAGAGCAAGAACAGACAATCAGTTGTGATTAGGGCAGAACAATAGCCAGTTCTTCTGGGTCCGTCCTCGTTGGAACAGCTTAGAACTGATGTAGCTAAAAGGTGGAGGTTCCTGCTGAAGTGTAATCCAGAGGTTTTAGTTTCTCTTAGGTGTAGTTACCATTTGTAATCAATCTTTTTAGATCTTCTGTCTACATGGTGGTCTCTCACCATCCATAGACACACTGGATCACATCAGAGCACTTGATCGCCTACAAGAAGTTCCTCATGAGGTATGGCTTTGAAAAATTCTCAGAAACTCTTTATTTAGGAAGAATAAAAGTTGTTTAGCTGTAGCCTAATTTATCTATGTTCACTCAGGTTTTCAAAATGAAATGACATGAGGCCCTTACCATTGCTCATTAAAAGTTTAGAAGCCTTCCTTGTCATCACCACTAGCCCATCTGTCTTGGATACACGGGCAGATGGGACAAGCTACTGAGCACACTGTGTCTTGTGGGAACTGCTTCCCATTTCAGAGGTACCCCAGCTGCAAAATCCAGGCTGTGTGCAGCAGACATACTCAGAATGTGATTTTATAGAGTGGTGTTGATTCTGGTGAATTCTCAATTGAATTCTACATGTGGAAGTCGGTTTTATAACTTGTACCTGCTTTTTAGGGTCCAATGTGTGACTTGCTGTGGTCAGATCCAGATGACCGTGGTGGCTGGGGGATATCTCCTCGGGGAGCTGGTTATACCTTTGGCCAAGATATTTCTGAAACATTTAATCATGCCAATGGCCTCACATTGGTGTCCAGAGCTCACCAGCTGGTGATGGAGGTATGTTCTTTTCTTGAAACCTGTCAGACTAACTTTGTAGTAACCGAAGGAATGGAGTTTGACACTGATGCCATCAGGGAGATGTTCTTTGTTCCTCTTCAGTAGATGGACAGTCAAAAGAAAGTCAGGTCTGTGATTGGTGGCTCAGATTGTTAATGACTGGGGGGCTTGGGATTGGATGATGAAAGGGTGAAAATGTAGAGCAATGAAGAAGGGTATAATGTGGTAGTGGTTTATTTCACATTTATCTAGTATGTCTGTGTAGGAAAAGAAACATCAAAATGTCGATGTCCTTTGGGTAACTGGCTTGTAGGTGATTTAAAAGGAGCCTTTCCTCTGTGGGGTTCTTACCTTAACATTGACTACCGTACTTTGAGAAAGGAGACATGGAACATTCAGTCTATGGCTCTTCTACAAGAGTTCGTTGTCGGTACTGATGGTCAGCCAAGCATAGTGGTACGTTCCTTGTTGGTTCATTAGTTAGCTAGTTTGCTGGTTGGCTGGCTGGTTGGTTAATTGGTGGTTGGTTTGAGAGGCTGCAGCCGAACTGCCTTGTAATCCAGACTAGCTTAGACTGTATAGTGAGACCCTATCTCAAAAAAAAATTGTTTTTTATTTTAAAATCAATTTAGGGTTTTACTGCTATGAACAGACACCATGACCAAGGCAACCACAACATTTAATTGTGGCTGGTTCCCAGGTTCAGAGGTTCAGTCCATTATCAAGGCAGACATGGTGCAGGAGGAGCTGAGAGTTCTACATCTTCATCTGAAGGCTGCTAGCAGAATTCTGTCTTCCAGGCAGCTAGGATGGGGGTCTTAAAGCCACAGTGACATACCCACTCCTACAGGGCCACATCTACTAATAGTGCCACTCCCTGGGCCTAGCATATACAAAACATCAAAAGAGCATGTCAGTAAAAGACACATTTATAGATGTATTTGGTGATAGGTAATACTTGTTTAGTTGCTTGGTTGGTTATGGTCTCCATGTAGATTTGGCTGGCCTCAAACTCAGAGATTCACCTCCTTCTGCCTCCTGGGATTAAAGGTGTGTGCCACCATGCCTGGCTTGTTTTTAAATGCTTAAAACAAGGGGAGGGGAGTGGTTTGGAAAGATGGCTCAGCAATTAAGAGCACTGACTGGTCTACCAGAGGTCCTGAGTTCAATTCCCAGAAACCACATGGTGACTCACAGCCACCTGTAATGGGATCTGATGCCCTCTTCTGGTGTGTTTGAAGAGAGCAACAATGTACTTACATAAAACATTTTTTTTCTCTTTTCTTACAGGGATATAACTGGTGCCATGACCGGAATGTAGTAACAATTTTCAGTGCTCCAAACTATTGCTATCGTTGTGGTAACCAAGCTGCAATCATGGAACTTGACGACACTCTTAAGTATTCTTTGTAAGTATCTACTCTGAGCTGCTTTGTGTTGTCCAGCTCTGCTTAAGCCAGAGCACAGGTTGACTTTTGACTACATTTTTGTTGGAATGGATCTACACTTAACAGAAACTAGCTTCTCTTGTTTGGAGCCTGGTATAAATTACTAGGTCTTCAGTTTGTTTGTAACAGGGTCTTACTATATAGCTCTGATTGTCCTGGAATTCACTGTGTAGACCAGACTGGCCTTGAACTCAGGGGTCCATCCTCGTTCTCCCAGTTGCTAGAACCTGTGCTGCCGTGCTCATCAATCATGAAGTGCAGTTTTAACCCAGGTTCAAAGCTGTAATCTTAGCATTTGGGATGAGGCAAGGGTGAGAGAGCTGCAAAGTTAAGGACATCCTTGACTACTTTTTCTTTTACTGTGATAAAATTCAGTGTCCGAAATAGGGGAGCAGTTCACCCTATAGTCATAGTTTATGGCCCACCCTTGAGGGGAAGTTGAGGCAGGAGCTAATAATGACTCCTCAACTAACATCCATGGTCTAGATGTAATTTTACATTCCACCAGAGGCAGGAGGATCTCTGAGTTTGTATAGAGAGTTCTGTGGGCTATATTAGGAAACCATGACTCAAAACAAAAAAGCAGAGGTGGTGTGTGTGGGCCCTTGCTTGCTGCTTATGTTGTTAGTTTTCTTCATTCTTAAACACATCAGGGCTCCCTCCCTAGGGAATGCTGACAGCCACATTGGGCTTGGTATTATACCAGTTAAGACAGTCTTCCACAGACATGCTCACAGGTCAACCTGGTTTACATAAGTCTAGTCCTCTGTTGAAACTGTTCTTAGGTGATTATTCTCTTGTGTCAGCTTAACAGTTAAAACTAACCATGTGTGAACAGCAACTTGAAATGGGTTCTTGTGGCTTTAATCAGCCAGAACTCATCAGTCCACTGGCCTCTGCCTGTCAAGTGCTGAATTATTTTGTATTTGTGGCCCAAGTGGGTCTAGAACTGTAATCCTCTTGCCTCCATTTCCCAAGTGCTAATGTTAGAGCTGTGCCCCAGTATATGTAGTTCTATTAGAATTGGGTTCTAGTCTTTTAAAATATACTGAGACTGGATAGGGAATAGACCGTACAATTTGAAAAATTGAAGATCTTAATTTTTTTTTTAAGATCTTAATTTTGATAAATACGTGGGTGTCTTAGAATAGAAACAGTGAGTCTTACTTTGTTTTTCAGCTTGCAGTTTGATCCAGCACCTCGCAGAGGCGAGCCACATGTCACTCGTCGTACCCCGGACTACTTCCTGTAATGGAATGTAAACTTGTACAGTATTGCCATGAACCGTATATTGACCTAATGGAAATGGGAAGAGCAACAGTAACTCCAAAGTGTCAGAAAATAGTTAACATTCAAAAAACTTGTTTTCACACGGACCAAAAGATGTGCCATATAAAAATACAAAGCCTCTTGTCATCAACAGCCGTGACCACTTTAGAATGAACCAGTTCATTGCATGCTGACGCGACATTGTTGGTCAAGAATCCAGTTTCTGGCATAGCGCTATTTGTAGTTACTTTTGCTTTCTTGAGAGACTGCAGATGTAGGATATAAACATTAACACCTGTGAGTCCAGTTGACTTCCACTTAGCTGTAGCTTACTCAGCATGACTGTAGATGAGGATAGCAAACAATCATTGGAGCTTAATGAACATTTTTAAATAAGTACCAAGGCCTCCCCTCTTGTTGTGTTTCTTTCAGGGATACCATTAATTTAATTGTATGATTTGTCTGCACTCAGTTTCTCCCCTTCTCAAATCTCAGCCCCGCGTTGTTCTTTGTTACTGTCAGAAAACCTGGTGAGTTGTTTTGAACAGAACTGTTTCCCTCCTGTGAGATGATGTCACTGCACAAGTCACTGCAGTGTTTTCATAATAAACTTGAGAACCGAGAAAGTCAGGTTTGAACTGTATCCGTGGGCACGACTGGTGCTGTTTATTAAACAACATAAATCTATTGATCAATTTCAGAATTTGTAGAATTCCAGGTAAAGAAAAATAAAGATCAAGGCCACTGTGTAACCTCTCTGGCAACTCCTTGGTGTTCTTCAGAAGAACTTGGGGACTTGTTTGTCTGACATACTGCAGTTTGTCTTGCTGCTGGCCTGCGCTTGTGAAAGGAAATCTGTGCCGCTTCAGTAGGAATTGACTGTTAAACCGTAGGACTTGAGAGTTACGTTTCTAGGATTTCACTTAAAATGGCATGTTTTCAGGTAGAACTTTAACTAAATGATGTGTCTCATTAGTGTAGTTTCTGGTTACAAATATATTGCTATGTATATTTCATGGACTCTGAAATGATTGACAGAACGGTAAGTTCTTTAACATTTGTATATTTCCTGTCAAGTCATGTGATCTTAGAGTTAGTTAAACTTGTCTCAGATAAGCTGTTAGAACCTTAGCTTGTGTTCCTTAACTAGTAAATCAGTGCAGCTGAGTGGAAACGAAGCTGACTTGGGATTGTGTTTTGTCCCAGCCCCAGAATGGTGCCTGAGTGCCAGTGCTCAGCAGTGATGGGTTTTCCTTTCTGTTCTTTGACTCGGCGTAAAACCGGACACAGTTCTTCTGTGGGGACTGAATATTTGCTATATTAAGCTACCTGGGCAAACATCAGAATGCTGGATCATTACTGTGTGAGTGTAGTAAATAAATGTTTCCTTGCTTTGTACTGTGTTGAATTTGGAACCAACAGTGATGTTACAACATTGCCCTGTATAAAGAAGACAGTTTATGAATTAAGTTTCCAAATCAAAAGACACTACTTAGTTTTTCTAGGTGTCTCCCTTTTATTCTTTGCCAAGTTAGAAGAAGCATATTCTCCAGCCTGTTATTTTTGCTACTTTGTCTTTTTCCTGGCCAAACAAGTAACATCTATGTTCAGCACCTTTTTTTTTTCTTTTTTAATTAGGGTAGATTGTGGGAAGGGCAGGAGACAGGGTCTTGCTGTATGGCCCTGAGTGTCTTGGAACTTGTTATATCGGCCAAGCTGTCCTGGAACCCATGGGTGATCTTGCCTGCACATGCCACCGTGCCTGAATTAATAATGTACGGCACTTCTGATCCAACAGTCAAGGGAGATGGATAGCAAAGGGTTTTAATCGAGTCTGCAATTGACACGTGTCATATACATATAGATTCTCTGAATGGGTCTTGTAGCAAAGATTGCTTGGTTTTAAAATTATTCAGAGGCAATTACTAGGCTTCCTATCTATATTTGAAAATTTAGATACTACAGTGAGATTGCCATAATTTTTTAAGCCACTTAAGAGCAGAAAATTACCAAGAATGGGTGGGTGTTGCAGAGGAGTCTGCACAGGTGCTTAAGAGTTAATTTTTTAGCTCCCAGCCACCTAAAACTTAAGCCCCAGAGCCTGTAGCACCCTCTTCTGGCCTCCAACATCAGGCACACACATGGTATACATACCTGCAGGCAAACCACTTATGTAAAATAAAAATGAGTGTTTTTTTAAAGAAGTGTTAATGACTACAAATGTAGTTCATTGGTAGAGCACTCATATACTGTGCCCTGTGTTCCATCTCTAAAAGTTGTATAATATGGCACAGATATGACTCAGCATTTTGGAGGCAGATAGTGGATCTCTATCCTAAGAATGAGCACTTCACAGAACTTTACTTTGGATCTGGTAAAGACAGACACTTAACACCAAACCTGAAGACTGAAGCTCAGTCCATGGGATCTGCGTGGTGAAAGGAGAGAACCAACTCCTGCCTGCAAGTTGTCCTCTGATCTCCATATACAAATAGTGATGTATATACCCCCATACACAGGTGTTTCAAAAAATAATTTGGGGGTTGGAGAGTGGAACTAAATTATAGCACACACTGCTCTTGAAGAGGATCCACACCCACCTCTGAAGCCTCACAGTTCCCTGTGACTTCAGCTCCAGGGGATTTGGTGCCTCAGGACATCAGCATTCCTGTGCACATAAATATATGTATCTGTACACATAAAAATTTTTTAATTTGCTTTGAAACAATTTATAAAGCTTATTGTTGGGTTTGAGTACTTGAAAATATGCATAATGTTTTTAGTAAAACAAAAACAATGTCATATTTAAAGGGTACCAGGGAATGTCTTGAGATTTGTAAGTTGGGTAATGTTTAACATCAGGCTATGTATGCCTCAAAAATTTATCATTATGGTCCTTCTAGCTATTTAAAATGAAATGTACGGTATGGGGGTTTGTTGCTACCTACCTGTGTGATGGCACATCAGAGCCTCTTGAAACCTTCAGTGACCATTGGGAAACTGCTGGGTTTGCCTTCCTTCATTACAAATGCAGAAGGTTTATTACTTATGTGTGTGGTTCCCACAAAAGCCTCTAAATCCTCTGGAAGGGCAGCAGTGATTTCTGTGGTATTTGATCTAGATGTCCTCATTTTATTTTAATTATTTGGAGGAAATCCTGGGCATTGTATGTCTAGGGTTGAGAACCATTGCTTGGCAGGGCATGGTGGCTCTCATCTGTGTGCACTGGGGAGGCAGAGGCAGGTGGGTGGAATTACAGCTGGAGTTTATGGTGCTGTGGTGTCTTAGGGGTAACTGGCTTTTACTGTGTTCCTAGAAACAGCCAATAGTTTATAGACTTAGTTTTGAGGTAGATTTTATTCTGACCTAAACCTGTTTTTATCAGTCCTTAATCTCACAATTCTTTTGACTATTTTTGCCTTTTATAAATTTAAATGTTTTTGTTTTTGTTTTCACAATTGTGCCTATGTTAAAAATAACCTTTGTGAGGTTATGTTTTTGGACTTGACTAGTGATGACTGTGCCTCTTGTAGTCTCTTTGATAGAACTGTAAAGACATTGTTTCATTGTGACATTTTCATACATGTGTGTGTATACTTCAATGCATCTCCATTTTTCTCTTCCATTCTATACATTGGTTATATGGATTGCTTTCAGGATTATGACTGATTTTTGTTTGGAGACAGGTCTTATGTAGCCTTGGCTGATTTGGAACTCTGGGGGCTGGGAGGATGGAGAGAGTGAGAGGGAGAATGAGAATTGATTCACCTGTTTCTGCCTCTTCAGTATGGGAATTAAAGACATGGGTCACCACAAGTGGCCTTTTGTGACTTTAAAAAGGGGTGGGGGGTTCTCTATATCTCAGGATACCTTAGAACTCTGTAAACCAGGCTGGCCCTAGCCTTGAACTCAACATAGATCTACCTGCCTCTATCTCCCAAAGTGTGGGGATTAAAGGTGTAGGCCACCACCTATGGTTTTTTGTTTTTGTTTGTTTTTTTCCATAAAAAAAAAGAAAGCTATGGCAGTCTTTTTGGCAGACCTCTCCTTGGAATTCCTGAATTTCACTCAACAAAATGTCTGGAGTAGAACTTTTAAAGGATTCATTTTTATATTTTTGTCTTCTGATTGAGCTTTACACACCTTTGGGGTATATAGGTCAGTCACATGTTAGAGAGTGTTCAAGGTGCAACCTTTTTAGGATATACCTCAAGTTGTCATGAAGTGTTGAGTATGTTAAGGGTTTTGTGTTTTTGTTTTTGTTTTTTTTTAAAGGTTTGATAGTGTGCATTAAATGTTGAGGGTTCTTGTACCTAGATTCCTCTTTGCTGCTTCAGTGATGAGTGCCTTGATACATTGTATACTATATTGGTCTTTCTCTGTAGGTTTCCCAAATTGGAGCTTTGGTAGATCAGGCAGCTAGGTTTAGACAGTTCTGTCTGTGAAATTACTGCTGATTGTGTGAACAAGTACTGTGTGAAGCGTTGTGGAAGCAACCTGTCCTGAAGTTCTGCAGAGAGGTGCTATCCAGTCTGACCGATGTCTCTGCTCTTGCTGTAGGATGGATGTCTAGCAGTGGGTCTTAGGTCTTGCAGTCTTTAAAAATACTTGACGTTGTAGTGGAGTAGTGTGTATGTCTTATGTAACTGTCAACAGATGGTTGATGGGAGCTTCTTAGGAGAGCAGAGGTATATTTTGGCCCAGTTTCAGGGTTACAGTCTGCCATGGAGAGGACAGAACAGAGGTGAGGGCTGCTTTCCCTTTCTGTGGCAGTGAGGGGGAAGTTACCAAGTTGTGGCCTGGGAGGAGGAGCGGAGAGAGGGACAGGAAGCAGAGAAGGTAGTAGCATCAAAGGTCTGCCCCTGTGATTGACCTCTGCCAGCCATGCCTCAACTTCTCAAAACACCACCAGTAAGTAGGTCCACATATTGAGCCGCAAACTTGGGGATAATGTCTATTGGGTGGTGCTATGTAAAACAAGGTGAGAACTGGAAACGTGGCCAGATGGCAAAGTTGCTCCTAGCATACCAAAAAAGTGTGTTGCAGGAGGAGGGGGAAAAGCACCAAGATGGTAGGTAACCTCAAAAGCAAGCAGAGGAAGTGAAAAGCATCCACCATAAGACCACGAAACACAACAGGAATGGTGGGAGCAGAAGGAAGATGGCTACACATGAAGATGAGAGATGGAAAGCAGAAGTAAATAGAGTATTCAAAGTGAAAGGAGAAATAAATTTAAGAAAATAAAGAGGGATGTGATTGATTCCAGTGCATTGTGCTCATGTATGAAATTCAAGTATGTACACGTCACCACCTGATATGTCGCAGTCCCTGCTGTAGTGGTCAAAGAAGAGTGACTTGTCTTGGTGATCCTTCTGGGCTGCTGCCAAGAGTAAAAACTAGGTAATGTTCACCCTGCTGTTCCACCATTTGATCGGTGCAAGTGGCAGAACCAGGTCTGTGTCCCTGTTCCTCATAGAACTGAGAAGGGGGATAAAGGACCAAGGTTCCATACATTACCTGTATGTTTTCAGTGGGTGTGTTTGTGCACAGGAGTGTGTTGACCACAGTGGTCCAGAATAGGTGGTGTGTCTTGTGGAGCCAGGCTGGAGAGATGGCTCAGTGTTTAGAGCACTGTCTACTCTTCCAGAGGTCCGGAGTTCAATTCCCAGCAACCACATGGTGACTCACAGCCATCTGTAATAGGATCTGATGCCCTCTTCTGGTGTTTCTGAAGATGGCTACAGTGTACTCACACACATTAAATAAATATTTTTTTAATGGGTTGAGCTACCATGTAATTGATGAGAGCCAAATTCAGCTCCTCTACAAGAGCAGCAGTTAGTCTTAACTACTCCGCCATCTCTGCATCCCCTACCACTGGACTTGTGTGATTTCGCACAGAGCTCAGGATCTCTGTACTATCCCTTTGCAGCAAGTGTGAATGGATTCTCATCACTGCATTATGCTTTTATACTAAGAAACAGCTGTGTCCACAGCTCCCAGTGTAACCTGCTGGAAGGCTGCTGCTGTTGGCTGCATCTCTGTTCATTTCCTCATTGTGTATCTTTCCCTGACTAGGCTCTGTGAGGCCATTGCTAATGTACTTTTCTCACCCTTCGTAAGACAGCCAGTCTCTGGGTGTCTCTCCTCAGGCACCGTCATGAATGTGTCTCCCCATCACCAGCCTCACTAAGTAGTTGTTCTCAGTCTGAGTCTGAGCTGCTAGAAGTTGGAAGGTTGCTTTGGATCCCCATCTGTTCTTTTTGGATGGTTGTACCAGCTGTGCTGAGACTCACTGTGTGGCAGATGTATGCTTTGAATTCCCAAGCCTGCCTCCACCTCCAACCAGCTGGCACTATGGCACACACCACTGCAACTGGCCTCTCTTCTGTATGTTGATGTATAGATAGGTGTATAGGGGTGTGTATGGAAGAGTGAGTCAGATTCACTCTGTAGCCCTGGAAATTGGTGTGTAGTACAGAGTGGGCTTGAAAGTAGAGATCTGTGCCTTCCAATTAAAGGCATACACCTCCACACCTGGCCTCTTTTTCCTTTTGAGGGAGGTTGGGGGTGGGGTGTACAATGCATTCCTGAAAGCCAGTATCTTTTGGCCTGTAGAGGGTATTGGATCCCCTTGGAGCTAGGGTTACAGGTAGTTGTGAGCTTCCAGACATGGGTTCTGGGAAATGAACCAGGGAAGGACCCTGTAAGAACAGTCAGTCAGCACTCTTAACCACTGAGCCATCATCCTTCCAGCCTGTCCTTAAAACCAGAGGTTTCCTTAAAACCAAATCCTAAGGATAAGAGCTGTGCGGAGCACTAGAAATCAGAAGCCAGCACTTCTAAAAATAGGGCTGGGGGTATGTGAGTTTTTTGAAATGAGATTATTTGCTTTAGCCACCTAGAAACACTAGAACATTTCTGTCTTCAGCCCGAGTGGCAGATGGCCCTGCATCATTTTGTGTGTCAGAAGTGCAGCATAAGTGATTTGCCGTTTCTACCAATTCCTCAGTTTAGCAAAATCCCAGGCACGGCTGGCATAATGGACCAGCTCACGGCAGTACTCCATGCAGAAGGAACGATCCCTGAAGACATGAAGTGAATACAGAGGAGTCGGCAAGAGTGACATTGCAGCTGAGAGAGAAGACTGTGTAACCCTCAGCTTTCTCTGTGCCAGACATTTTGTGTGGCACACTTCAATTCTGAAGCAGCTCAGTTTAGAGCAGTGAAGGACCTGCTACTAGGGCATTCTGGGGGATCCTGGCTTTCAAAAGCCCCTGCCTTTGCTGGAATCATTCAGTGGGCTTTAAAGGACAAGTGCAAAGCTTTGGAGTTCAGAGAAAGTAACCTGTGTTTTGTGACTGGTGGTTTTGCAAGGCAACTATGTAATGAGACCTTGGGGAGACATGAAGGAAGCTTGCAGGCTGGCTCTGTTGACTATTGACACAAGTCACAGATCATGTCCTCAGAGGTCATGCCCTGAATTCCCTCCTTCCATGGCATTTATTGGAACCAGGTTTTATTTATACTTGTGGTGCACATGCACCACAGTCAGACAACCTGTAGTAGCCCCTTCCACCACATGAGTTTGAGGGGAGGAGTTCAGGTCATCAGGAGCAGTCTCACTGGCCTTTGAAACATTTATTTTATAAAGTACACTGTAGCTGTCTTCAGACACACCAGAAGAGCGCATCTGATCCCATTACAGATGGTTGTGAGCTACTGTGTGGGTGCTGGGAATTGAACTCAGGACCATTGGAAGAGCATCTCTCCAGCCCATGAAACAGTTTTAAATTCATTTTTATCTTATGTATAAGTGCGTTTCTGCTTGCTTGTCATTGTGTGTACCATGTGCTTGCAGTGCCCAGAAAGGCCAGAAGACAATATTGAATTCCCCAGAGGCACTTGGTATAAGTTCTGGAAACTGCGTTCTTAACCATCGAACCATCTCACCAGCCCCTGTCTCAGTTTGAGTGTGCTTATGCGCACATGCATATGTGCAGGTGTCTGAGGAGTCCACAGGAGGGTGTCAGGTCCCTGGAACTAGAGCTACTAATTGGGAGTTGCCCCATATGAATGCTGGGAACTGACCTTGGGTCCTCTACAAGAGCAGTATGTACTCTTGACTTTGGGGTGGTCATCAGTTAATATTACAAAAACACAATCAGACAACAGACAAAACGCCTCTCTGTATCCTGCCGTCAGAGCTTTAGTCTGCAGCAGTGGCGCCTCTAACCTTGGCCTGCACTGGACTATCTGACCATCTTGGGGGCCGGAGCTGGGGCTGGATGTCGGAGTGCCTGCCCAGTGTGTGCAAGGCCTTGGTTTCATCCCCAGTTCTGTGGAAAGCAAATCTCAGACCACCTTGTTGTCTTCTGCTTGTTCTTTCAGATTTATTTTTACTTTTAAATTTATGTTTATCTGTGATATAGATTTGTATGTGTGGGCGTGTGTACATACACGCAAATTGCCCACGAAGGCCAGAAGAGGGCATCAGATTCCCTGGAACTGGAGTTGTATTGTGAGTCACCATGACGATGTTGGGTCCTCTGGAATAACAGCCAGGACCCTCTTCCTTCAGCCACCCCCTGCCCACACACACACCTCCTGCCCTGCTGCCCAACCTAATGTGAACCCATTTCACAGAGGGGTACTGGCCCAGTCCTGGTGACTAGACAGAGCTGCACTGGTTTGAGGCTTCTGCTGGTCAGACTGGGTCAGACACCAGGATCCTGGACAGGACCCCGCTGAATCCTAGATAGGAGAAGAGAAGCAAAGGAGATGGGAAGGTGGAGGTGGGTGGGGAGGGGGCGGCTTGTTCTGGTTTGTTCTTCGACAGACTAGTGGCCCTCTGACAGCATCTATAGCGCAATGATGGTTTGGGGGCATTCGCTAGGATAAAGCTTTACAGCTCCGGTTCCTTGTGAGCCCTTGGGGTTACCCATCTGCTCCAGTAGGTTCTCCATTCTGGAGTGAAGTGAAGCGAAGCAAAGCGTTCTCTTCTGCTAAGCTTTGGCCTCCTGTGGTAAGTTAGCCACAGCCAGGTTCAAAGCCTGTCTCAACCGTCTGCTGAGTAATAGGGCGTGGTCCATGTAGCTAGGTGCAGTTTTGCCACCTTTCTCAGTGCTGCAGAGTTGAGTTCCTGACTGGGACACGAGTTTACACAGTGCCATTTCTCAGCTCCTGCCTTGTAGGGAGGCCCAGGTGGCATGGGATGTCAATGTGTGTCACTTAGATGTGGACACCACTCTTGCCTGGAGCTTCTGGTGAAGCATCGTGAGTGAGGAGTGTCACCCATCAGAAGGCTCTGCATAGGATGGCCCAAGGAAAGGCAAGACCTTTCTGGATCTCTGTCAAGGTCAAATGCCATGGCTAGCTTCTGGGCACTAAGCCCTCTTAGATATAGGGACCTTCCAGAAACTTCCCACTGCGCTGCTCCAAAAAACCTCTGGTAGCTCCTCCAGTGTAGGGTTGTGGGTGCCGCATCTGCTCTGCCAATCCTCGAAGGCTTGGGGAGGCAGGACATGGGGAGTTTGACTGTGCTCACCCCACGCTCTCCCGGGGTGGGTGTTGGGCTGTAGGGAAGCCGTAGGACACCGTTCCAGGGGTGGAGAAGCACAGTCAGGTCCTGGGGATGTCGGAGGATGGCTCGGGGGTCCCCGGGCGTACAAGGAGGTCGAGACCGTCAGGCTCTCAGACACCCAGTCGCTGCTAGATGCCTTGGAAGAGAACAGTGGAGGCCCAAGGACTGGATCTAGCCTGGGGCCTAAGGGGAAAGGGGGAAGGGACTCTGACTGGTTCTGTTGTCGGCCATAGCTGGGAGCGCAGAGAAGTGGATCCCGATGAAAAGAGGCAGTCCGTGGTTTTAAGGCAGTTATTGTCATGGCGGAAAGTGTGCCTGAGGTTAAATCCCTTTTGCAGGGAGGAGTGTTTGGGAAGGAAAGTTCTATGGCTAAGGCTCCAGGCTTTTAGGTACCTCATTAAAATGTCTTGAACCTACATGGCCTGTGGTCACATCCTCTACCTGTGGAAGGACTGATTGTTGGATTGTTGGGATTCTGTAAACCCCACCCCTCAGTTACCTGGCAATAGACAGGTGTGCTTCACCCCAGTGACCTGACACTATAAAAGGGGCTGCTTGCCCCCTCCTCTCTCTCTTGCTCTCTTGCTCCCTTTTCTCCCCCCTCATCCCTTCTCTTCCCCCCCACCACGTGCTCATGGCCAGCTTCTACTTCTCTCTCTCTCTCTCTCTCTCTCTCTCTCTCTCTCTCTCTCTCTCTCTCTCTCTCTCTCTCTCTCCCTCTCTGCCTCTACTACCCTCTTAACTCCCCATGACCCGAATAAACTCTATTCTGTACTATACCATCGTATAGCTGGTCCCTCAGGGGAAAGGGATTCCCAACATAGGCCCCTCAGAGGCATCCTCCTTGCCCCCATGCCTCACCACACCTCCATGGGCCATATTCCCCCACTCTCTTCATCCTTTTCCTAACATTGGTGCCAAAACCCGGACGTCATCTTTTAACAACACTGATGGCAACAAATCTCTGAAGGGCTAGTGACAGGGGCCTAGTGCCAGGAAGTCAGGCGAAACGCCTACCGTCCCTTCGGGGTCACTGGGGTTTCAAGCCCGGGCTCAACTGGGAACCAGGGTGCCTTTCACAGCCCCACACTCCAGCTTTGGCAGGGGTGATTGGGCAGCCCTGTGAGTGAGCTGCCACAGAGGCTCCAAGGTGGCACACACTGATACGATGTAAAGCCCACAGCATGAATTATCACATGGCCATGTCCTTAAAAAAAGTCTTTTAGCGTCTGGAGGAATGGTTCTGTTCAGAGTACTCCTGGAAGATCTACTTCACAACCATGACCACAGACGCCCATGGCTCTGGTTCCCAGGGACCCAGCACTGGCCTTGCAGGGCATTTAGATACATATGCATAAATATAAACAAATGTACATTAACATTTTAAATATCTATAACTTTTTCCTTTCTCTGCCAGGCAGTGGTGGCGTACACTTTTGATCCCAGCACTTACTGGATCTCTGTAAGTTGAGGCCAGCCTGGTCTACAGAGTGAGTTCCAGGTTATACAGAGCTACACACAGAGAAACCTTGTCTTTAAAAAAAGATCTGTGTGCATGGGCATGCGCTCATGCATGTGTGTGCATGTGGATGTCAGGAGGCGGCCGAGTCATCCTGCTGGCCCTATTTAAAATTTGTTTTGTGTGTATGGTGTGTGTGTGTGTGTGTGTGTGTGTGTGTGTGTGTGTGTGTGTGTGGCATGCATGTTTTTGGAGTCCAAAAGACATCTGAGAGTCAGCGCTCTTCTTGCACTGTATGGATACCTGGATTTGAATTCGGGTTGGCAGGTTTTGTGGCACTGAGCCATCTCTCCAGCCCACAAGCTCCCGTCTTTTGTTTTGTTTGTTTTATTGTTTTTTTTTGTTTTTTTTTTTGTCCTATTTTATATTGCTTTGCTGTTCAAGCTGTTTCTCTGTGTAACAGCTCTGGCTGTACTGAAACTCACTTTGTAGACGAGGCTGGCTTCAACCTCACAGAGATCCCTCTGCTTCTGCCTCCTGAGTTCTGGGATTAGAGGTGTGTGCCACCATGCCTGGCTACATACATAACTTTTTCTTTCTGTATTTATACATGAAACCACCACCTGGTTCACAATAGAAGCAACCTGAAGCCCCAGAGACTCCTTCAACCCCTGTCAGCTGCTCAGCAGCCATTGTTGGTTCTCTTCACCCTCCTTTGTGGTCCTTGTTGAAATGGATTCACAGTCATTTTGTACCTAGTGGCTTTTATTCAACATTGAGGCACTTCTGTGTTCTGCCGGTTTTCTCTTTCAGTTTAAAAGTTTATGGCATGAGTATCCTGCAGGTTATTTGTACAACAGATGGTGTTGTTATTTCTAACTTTAAAAAAAAAAAATTATTTATTATGTATACTGTGTTCTGCCTGCACATCTGCTTGCACGACAGGAGAGGGCGCTAGATCCCATTACAGATGGTTGTGAGCCACCATGTGGTTGCTTGGGAAATTGAACTCAGGATCCCTGGAAGAGCAGTTGGCGCTCTTAACTTCTGAGCCATGTCTCCAGCCCTATTTCTAACTTTTGATTCATGAATAAAGCTGCTGTCATGGCTTGGGCATGGTCTGAGGGTTCCCATCCTAGAAGCTCAGTCTCAGTGGGATTCTTATCTCTTTTTTTATATAAAATATGATTTGCAAAGGACTGTACCAAGCAATGATCAGAGATGAATCATCCGTTCTATGCCTTTTCTCCTGTCTGGTCACTCAGAAATATAACGTTATCAGCTATGATTGCTGTTGCTTGCCGTCTTACATTGTTTTTATCACGTGGTATTATCCATGTGTTTGCCATAGTCCACTTTGCCTTCCACAAATATACGAGCCCTCTTTTTCACATACTGATATGCCACATCTCTGAGGCCTGGTCAAAACGCTGAAATTCTGTGCCAAGTCGTCTTTTGACTGACATCACCCACTTGGTATACTTCAGTGTCCCCTGGTCACCACATCTCATTTGTTACTAGAGAAAATATGGTGACTGGGTTTTTTTTTTCCTTCCACCTGTCTCCTGACAGAGTCCTGACCTACTTGTCCGAGTAACTGAACACTATTCGGAGATCGTTCAAGAACCAAACTGCTGGCTACTTCAGACTCGTGTCTCACAAACTGATGAAATATCTGTAGCACAGGTCTTCGAAACACGGCTTCGGTTTTTCTTACAACCTAATCTTTAGGCTTTTCTTGCCACACAAGACCAGACAGCCAGTGGCTCACTTCCGGCTGATTCTTATCTCTTAAAGTACCTACTCAGAGGTACTCAGGGTTAACACTGTGCTTGTGGAATGAATTAGTCCATGACAGAAAGTATTTGTTCAAAAGTGTCACCATCCTATTTTGGCCTCTAATACAGTTGTTATGAATATTGACATATAACCTGTGGAAGGCATAAGAAATTCAGTCCTGGAGCTGCTGAGCCTCTGAGCTCCTGGATGTTTGTCTTTAGTAGGCATTTCTAATTAGTGGAGTTCACCAGCGTGTGCTTCCCACCAACAGTGTTGGAGAGTGTCAGTTGTCCCATGTCCTCGTCAACACTTGATACTGTCAGTCTTTTAAGTTTAGCCACTCCAGTGACATAAATAAATTTGCCAAAAAACGGATGACATATCTCATTACTGTCATCAAGGTCTGACTTATAGATGAGGAGAGTGACAACCTGGGAAGTCACCTTTCCCGTATCACATGAGACACTTAAAGCAGGGGGGTGGAGGCAGGTCTGCAAGATTTTTGGCATCTGTGTAAGGTAAGTGGGCCAGAAAGGCATAAGGACTGCTGAGGCTGAGTGAGCTCAGACTCAGGAATCTGAGATCTGAGAGCCGTAGGAGTCGATGGTCTTCTTACCTGGACTAAGTGTAACCACAACACCCCACTGAGAAGACCTTGGGCGGCCAGTCACATAATGTAGCACCTGGAGTGCTTCCTCATGCAAATAGAGAATCACAAGCCATCTCAAACTCAGCCAATAGGAAACATCTACCCCTTAAGTCCCACCCCTCTACTTAAGGTTCTTACAGTCCCTGTCCACAGGAATAAAATTCAAATTATTTCACCGAGGATGGAGGGTCATCTGAGAGTGCTGTCTTTACCACACTTGGGGAAGCATTTGTTCTCTCTTCTGAAGCATTCATTGCTGGACCTTGGACCCACCGGGCTGGGCATGCTGCCATGTCTGCTGCTATTGCTGTAGCTGCTTTGGTGGCTGATGACAGACCTGGGACTTTGGCTACCTGCCTGGCACAGGCTGTCCAAACCTCCTCGCTTGTCTTTTCTAAGAGCTGTAGCACTTCCGCAATCCCGGCTGTATCAGAGTGAAAGTCCCGGCTCCCTTTCCCCATCCACACAGCCAGCAGACAACACACCTGTAGCTATGTGAACTTTAAACTGCTCACACTGTATATATCAAAATGGCAGCTCTCTTATTTTACTACTGCTCCCCCAACAGTTGAAACCAGAGCATGATGGTTAAGGCCAACTTGACAAGATCTAGAATCACCCAGGGGCAAACAACTAGACCAGTGGTTCTCACCCTGTGGGTTGCAACCCCTTGAGAGTTTGGATCAACCCTTTCATAGAGGTTACCTAAGACCATGGGGAAACAGAGATATTTACTTTACGATTCATAACAGTAGCAAAATTACAGTTATGAAGTAGAAACAAAAGTAATTTTATGGCTGGGGATCAACCCAATGTGAGGGACCGTATTAAAGGTCACAGCTTTAGGAAGGTTGGGTACCACTGCTCTAGATACCTGTGAGGGATTATTCAGATTAGGTTAACGAAGATGAGAAGACCACTCTAATGGGGGCCTCACCAGTTATTCTGGGCTTGAGGCTAGGACTACATAAAGAGGAGAAAGCTGGGGATGGAGAGGTGGCTCGGTGGTTAAGAAGGGTACTTACTGCTCTTGCAAATGACTTAAATTTGGATCCCAGGACCTATATCCAGTAGCTTACAACTGCCTGTAACTCCAGTTTGAAGGGATCTGACACCTCTTCTGGCTTTTGAGGGTATGCTCTCACACACACATACACTTTTTTAAAAAAAGATTTATTTATTTATGTATATGAGTACACTGTAGCTGTCTTCAGACACACCAGAGCTAAAATGCAACTTCTGGGAATTGAACTCAGGACCTCTGGAGGAGCAGTCAGTGCTGTTAACCGCTGAGCCATCTCTCCAGCATCCCCGACCCCCCACTTTTTAAAAAAAAGTTTGTTTTTTTTTTTTTTTTTTCTAGACAGGTTCTCTGTGTGGCCCAGGCTGTCCTAGACTGTCTTGGAACTCATTCTGTAGACTAGGTTGGCATCTGTCTCTACCTCCTGATTGCTGGTATTAAAGCATGCACTACCATGGCATGGCTCATAATTTTATTTTTTAAGAGAAAAATGTAGAAAGCTAACAAGGAAAGTGTTCATTGTTCTCTATTCCTCATGACTGGAAATGCAGTGTGACCAGCTGCCTCAGTCTCTTACCACCAGACCTACTGTGAGCCAAGACAAATCCTTTTTTTCTTAAGTTGCTTTTTTTTTTTTTTCAGTGTGTTGGGGTCTGAAAGTCACTCCACTATTATACAGACGCCTATCTCAGTCAGACAGGGATGGTTTATTGAACACACACCCTACTACTGATCTGAGCTTACGACTACAAACATCTCTCAGACAGGCTTATAAATGAAAAAACTGGATTGAAGAGATGGCTCAGAGGTTGAGAGTGCTGACTGCTCTTCCAGAGGTCCTGAGTTCAAATCCCAGCAACCACATGGTGGCTTACAACCATCTGTAATGGGATCTGATGCCCTCTTCTGGTGTGTCTGAAAATAGCTACAGTGTACTCATATAAAATAAATAAATAAATCTTTAAAAAGAAAAAAGGGAGGGCGGATTGGGATGAGGGGCTGGTGGGCAGGTAACCAGGAAGTGGGATATCATTTGAGATGTAAATGAATGGAATGATTAATTTTTAAGAAAAGAAAAAAACACAATGAGCTCATTCACAGGTTCAGGAAGTGTTGCATGGTGGTCAACTCTGACTCAGGATATTTTAAAGGTTCATACTGACTTTTAACTTGATAGGTCCTATGTATAAAGCTTTGTGAAATTGTTTTAAATGAACAAACCTCATACAGAACATATCAGGAAATGTGGTCAGCAGGACCCTGCTCTGAGTCCAGTTATTTTTCTGTGTCAGTGACTGGCAGTCATGTTACACCAACAATATGAAATAGCTGGCGGGCATGAACAAAATAGCTAAAGCTATACTGGGGGCAGGGTCAGACCACAGCACAGGGTATTTTAGCATAGCAACAGGAGCAGTCACTAATACACCAGGAAAATATTCTACCAGTGAGCTTTCTGAGATATGCTTTCCCTATATAGTCAGGCTGGCCTCAAACTTGCAATCTTTCTGCCTCAGCCTTATAAATCCTGGGATTGTAGATGTGTTACCATTCTTAGCAAGAAAAACTTAAAAAGGAGAGAAAGAAAAAAAAAAAAACAACAACAACTTGGGCTGGACAGATGGCTCAGTGGTTAAGAGCACCAACTACTCTTCCAGAGGTCCTGAGTTCAATTCCAAGCAGCTACATGGTGGCTCACAACCATCTGTAATGGGATCTGATGCCCTCTTCTGGTGTCTGAAGACAGCTATGGTGTACTGGTGTACTTACATAAAATAAATAATTCTTTAAAAAAAGAAAGAAAAGAAATAAAAACTTGGTGGCAGGACCCAGAGCAGACTCCCCAAACTAATCTGGAGATTTTGATCTGCCCCTGTTGTTGGGTGGAAGGGAGTAGGGGACTCCCTCTCAGACTCACACTGGCAGTAACTGCTCTCTTTTGGGGCTCAATTCCTCCAATCCCAGGCTTTTGGCAAAGGGCCACTGTCAGGCCTCCACCTTTTCAATTCCTGAATTCTTCCAACACAGGAGAGGAGGGCTCAGAGGAAAAGTAGTTCACTCAGGATTATATCACAGAGGCAGGCGGTGAGCTGTAGAGGGGCAACACAGTAGCAGTCAGCAGTCAGGAGATCTCAGAACAAGCATGCTGAGTTACTGCTGATGTATGACTGTGTTCCTGGAGAGATGCGAACACTGTCTAATCACCCCAGAGAGGGAACAGAAGACCAATGGAAGCAAGCTCAACCTAGTGGGCCAGTGAGTTTTACTAGGGTTTAGTTGAGGGATTACTGACAAGAGCAGAAATGTCTCAAAGGCAGCTGTGTCACACCAAAAGCCCATCCCAGCATGGGTGACTGCTTATGAAAGCCAGAAACCAGGAACACAACTCCACACTCTGCAGGCAGCTAGCTCAACAGGTTTGAGTCATTTCCCCGTCTTTGCTTCTTCAGGCAGCTGACACTTCTCTGATAGACTTTCTGCGTTCCTCGATGCTCGTAGAAGGGCAGAGCCCAGTGAGCTGGCCAGTCTCACGTACTTTCTGAAGCGATCGAGTTGTTTGCTTCCTGAGTGTTGAGGTACTTTTTCAGAGCAGGATTCTTCACCTTCCTTTTCGGGGTTATCAGGAGCTTCCCTTCGAGAAGGAATGCTTTATCTCTCAGGAAAGCTCTCATCTAAGTAGGTGCTATCCTCTGGCCTACAGTGTACACCAAGAGTCTTCCCTGTGGGTGGATGCCTGAGAAAGAAACATGAATCATTTGGTTGATTTATTGGTTGGCTGAGACAGGGTCTCATCATGAATCTCAGGGTGGCCTCCAATTTGCTATATGGCTGAGGGTGGCCTTGAACTTCTGTTCTGTCTTTACTTCTCAAGTGCTGAGATCAGAAATGTGCACACCGTATCTAGTGTCTTGTCTGTATACTCTCAGGGATGGAGGCTTTGTGCTTCTGGCAAGCATTCTATTGAGCTGCATCCCTAACCCCAAAGTTCTGGTGTGCTTCTTGTTCTTGTTTTAAATGTTTATTTTTGTGCATGAGTGTGTCTTAGGGTGACTATTGTGCACAGTGTGTCTTTGGTGACTAAGACTATTGTGTCTTAGGGTCACCAAAAGCAACTTGAGGAGGAAAGGGTTTATTTCACTCGAGGTTCCAAAGAACAGGTCATCATCAAAAGCAGGGATGCTCCTGGTTTCTGGCTTTCATAGGCAGTCACCCATGCTGGGGTGGGCTTTTGGTGACACAGCAGGAACCTAGAGAGAGAAGCTTATGAAGAGGCCATGGAGGGGCTCTGCTTACTGGCTTGCTCTCATATAGACCCAGGACCACTAGTCTGGGAGTGGCATTGCCCACAGTGGGTAGGGCCCTTGCCTATCAATCACTAATTAAGAAAATGCCTTACAGTTGGATCTTATGGAGGCATTTTCTCACTCGAGGTTCTCCCTTCTCTGATGACTCTAGCTCATGTCAGGTTGACATAAAACTAGCCACTACAGAGTGTTTGCCTACATATAAGTACACCATGTAACCACAGTATTACATGCAGAAGCCAGAAGAGCTCACTAGATCTCCTGAAGCTGGAGTTACAGGCAGTTGGGAGATACCTAACATGGGTGCTGAGAACCGGACTCTGGTCCATTGCAAGAGCAGCAAGTGTTCTTAAATGCCGACATCTCTGACATCTCCAGAGCCTCCAAGCCCCGTTTTAAACCCACTGAGGCTTGTCCTTACTGGAATCTTTCTGTAGACACGTGACAGTGGTGGAAACTCACTCACTAAGGCCAATCATCTCCAAAAATAACTTATCAAAACACCTGCCTTTCCCCAAGGGCCCTGCCTGATTCTCAGGCTTTCACTTTGCCTAGAGGCTGTATCCCGGGAAACAGGTGCATAGCAGAAGTTCTCTGGAGCACTGGAGGAGTTGGGGGAGGGCAGGACTGAGTTCCAGGTCATGGTGTGTATGTTGGAGCCACAGCTCTGCTTTTCAGTTTGCTGGGATTTTGTTGTTTTTGAATTTCATTTGTATTTTTTTCTTCTTCTTCAATAATTTATTTAATGTGTGTGAGTACACTGTGGCTGTCTTCAGACACACCAGAGAGGGCACCAGATCCCATTACAGATGGTTGTGAGCCACCATGTGGTTGCTGGGAATTGAACTCAGGACCTCTGGAAGAACAGTCAGCGCTCTTAACCACTGAGCCATGTCTCCAGCCCTTGCTAATTTTTTTTTAAAAATAACTTATTTTTGTTTTATGTGGGTTGGTGTGAGGGTGTCAGATCACCAGGAACTGGAGTCACAGTTGTGAGCTCCCATGTGGGCGCTGGGCACTGAATCTGAGTCCTCTAGGAAGAGCACCCAGTGCTCTTAACCTCTGAACCATCTCTTTAGCCCCAGTTTGTTATTTTCATGGCAGAGTATCTGAGACTCCTCAGGTTGCTCATTATGTAATCCAGACTTGGCCCCAAATTTGTGCTTCTCTTTCTTGCCTCTCTTCCTGAGTTCCATGTGTTATCAGGCCTGGCCTAACAAGGCTTTGATTTCATGTATGCAGAGACAATGAAGGATAACACAGTTTTCACACACAGACACACACACTCAAGGGGACTTTCAGGTCTAGACTGGCAATTATTAGTAAACTGGATAGAGATACACTGCTCCCAGCTTATATCTGCAATCCTGCAGCCATCCTGGTTCTTAGGTCTCCAGGGACAGAGAGTGTGGCACTGCTCCAGTCTTTCCTGATAAATACTGCTGGCTCCTTCCTGGCAGCTTGTTCTCACTGAGGCCCTATGCAGAAGTTCCTCCGCTTACCCTAAGCTTAAGTCACTTTGGGTGGCTTAAATGAAAAACCTGCTCCGGGGTTTTAATTACTGAGAATGGGCTCAGCTGCCTTTGCTTAAGTGGGGCCAATTAATTACTGTATTATTTATTCACTTAAAAATTCTTCTTTAGGTTCTTACTCTATAGCCTTGGCTGACCCAAAATTATGTAGACTCACTTGAAGTGTAGAGGATGACCTTGAACTTTCTTTTCCCTTGGGATTTTTTTTTGCATTTACATTTCAGATGTTATCTTTTTCCCACAATCCCAGACCTGGAACTTCTGATTCTCTTGGTTTTTGTCTCCCGAGTGCTGGGGTTACAGACCTGTGCCACCTTGTACAGTTTATGGGGGTGCTGGGAACCAAACCTACGGCCTCACACATGCTAGGTAGGCACGCCACCGATTGAACCACATCCCCAAACCCAGAGAACAGACTTGCAAATGAACTGTAGTGCTTCATTGCAGGGAAAAATTAATATGTGACACATGCCTATGAATCCACATCCAAATGACAGAAAAATGTAAATCATCCAACTTTTGCCCCAGCTGCTAGTTCCATTTCTTTTTTCTTTTCCTTTCTTTCTTTCTTTTAAATTGAAACTAGTTCCATTTCTTTTAGGCAATTTCTTATGCAGCTTTTGTGAACTGATTTGTACTTTAGTCTGGGCATGGCAAAGATGGACCCCAGGGACCTGGGGGATCTAGCTTTGCCCCAGCACCAAAATCTCCATTTCCTCCTCCAAGCATTTGTTAATTCCTGTGGCGGAGGCTTTCATATCTCTGGAAAAACATACACCTATCTTGTGCCAAGCAGTGTGCTGGCTCCTTAGCCTAGCTGTGTGACCCAGGACTCTTTAAGGAGCCCACCAAATTTATGCCATGTGGGGGAAAAGGCACTCCAGTGGGCCTTTTCTAGGAGGCCCAAGGCAGGGAGCTGTGGAGGACAGGCAGTGCTGAAGATAAAACGCCTGAGAACTGTGGGCCTTTCATCTTCTGTCATCAGCTGTGGCACCTGGCAGACATTGGATACCACAGCCAGCAGACAAAGACCTGGTAATTCAAGCCATTGCTTGGCCTCTCTGCCCAGTCTTGTCCTAGAGAAACTGTAGTCTCTGGTTTCTTTAGAAGGCCCTGTGTGGAAATGTCTTTTGTCTTTGTGGTGCCAGGGATACCATCATGTGCTTACTGGCTAGGTAAGCCTGGCGCCTTGGTGGGGATAGTGATGCTCCCTAGACACTGCAGGGCAGGGCAGGCAATTGCCCAGTTCCTGATGGGTCCTTTTAGGCCTCTCCCTTTACTTCAAGGCTGTCTCATTCTAGAGACCTTATCACAGCCTTCAGTGTGCTGCCCATACGGCATAGTCTGTTCAGGTTGAGCTGACTGCCCAGGTTCGCTACTGGATGCATCCCCAGAACTGGCCTCACGCATAGGCGGAGAGCGTAGTTACCTAAAGAATGTGGTCTCCATTCCACATCCATGTTTCCTCTCTCCAAGCTTGGCGCTTCACTCCAACAATGGCTATTTGTGGTCTGGAAGCCTCTTCAAAGTTCAAAAGTAGGAAATAAAGGCTAAGATTATCCAACAAGGTAGTGCTTGCCTCTAATCCCAGTGCAGGGCTGTTTGGGAAGCAGATTGGAGTTTAAAGCCAGCTTGGTCTACACCGCGAGTTCCAAACCTGGTTTACATAAGACCCTGTCTCAAAAGCAAACAAAACAGTCTGTGTGGTGAAAAATGCCTGTAATTCCACTGCTGGAGGTGGAAGGAGATCTTGAGTTTTAGTCCAACCTGGTCTACATACTGAATTTGCACTCACTCTGTGTCAAACGAGACCCCGTCTCAAAATGCAAAGAAAATAAGACTTTTAAAATAAAATAAGCAGGCGTACCAAGTCAGGGGTATTTAGAGTTCTAAGCTGCCTAGGCAAGAGATACCTTGTCTCGACTTGCCGTAATTTTTAAAAATTTTATTTCTAATTCAGTATCAATGGAGTAAGGTTCAAGTCCTGAATCCCTGGTCGGCAAACACAACCTTATTTCCTTAGGTTATTGGGAGAGTAACGGTGGTCAGGCTGAGGTGACTCCTTTAAATAAAACACCCACACCCACAACCGGTTTAGCGGTTTGTTGTTTCTAGGCTTTTCAGGACTGGGGGTCTTTCAAGCAGTTTAAGGCAGCCCCTGCCTGAAAGACCCTTCGGGTCGCGATGGTTCCCTAGCCGGTGCCAGCGTCCGCATTGAAGGAGAGCACGGCGCTGTTTAGGACAACGGAGTAAGGCGGAAGCCCCTTTCCTGCCTAAGCCACCCCTCCATCCGCCGCCGCTCAGCACCTCTCCAGGAGACCTCAGCGGCACTCAGGGCCTGCCACCCGCCTTCCGCCTGCCGTCAGGCGATCTCAACGGACAGCCCGGCCGGCTGTGTGACGTCACGAGCTCGGGGTCCTCGGCGCCCGCTTCCCGCTCCTATAAAAGCCGACGCCGCGCGGCGCTGCTGTAGTGGCCTTGTTCTCGATACTTCTGCTCGCTTGTGAGCTCTGCTCGTCAGCCTCGGGCCTGCGGTCTTGAGACCGAGCACCGTGAGTAGCCGCCCCGCGAGCCGGACCAGCTCCTCGAGGGAGGGGCTGGGTGGGAGTCCCGCGTTAGCTGTGGCCTGCACGAGGCGGCGAGTCGGCCTGGTGTGTCCTGAGGCGCCGTGCGGCCCGTTGCCGACCCCGGACCGCGGGAGGCGCGAGTCGGCCGAGTCAGGCCTCCCAGGGCCGCCCATCCTTTCGGCGCTTGCTCGGGGAGAGTCGAGCCCTGTGGCGGGCCTGCCCCTTTGAGGGCGACGTCAATCGGTCCCGAACGCGGCTGCAAGGCCCAGGCTTCGTCCCGGGCCTGCCTTAGCGACAGGCTTGCTGCTCCGCGCTCCAGGGCGGGTGGGCGACGAGGCTTCGAGTAGGGGTCCCGGGCCGTCCAGGTGGTGGCGGTCGTTGCCACTCGGTTCTGGGCTCCCTCCCTTTCTCCTGTATCTTTAGCTCCGTATTGGTTTACCTATTTAACCATTGATTATGCAGGTAACAGACTCCCCATATTTGCGTTGTTTTGTCGCGTCTCTGAACTTACTACTGTGATAGGCACTGTATACTTAGACTTATATTGAGGTGTGTGACTTTTAGGAGTCCTTGCCACTAAAATCTGAAGTGTTTGGGTTTTGTTTTTTTGTTTTTTTTTTTTTTTTTTCTTCCCTTTTTTTTAAGGAATAGTGTTAAAACCTGCCTTTTGGTTCACTTTTTCATGCAGTCCTCAGGTTGGGAGACTCAGTTTTTCATTAGAATGTTACTGTAGACTGTGTTGTGGCATAGAACAATGCAGTCTCTTCAGTCCTGCAGTCTAGTAACAAGTGTCAGAATTTCGAGTCACTTAAAACAGGTTTGTTTTTAAAGTCTGTTTTAAGTGTATTAGAATTCTCATGTTACACTTGGATGGTGGTTTAATTTCCAAGTCCAGGAGCTTAGAGAACTGAAGAAGGGTTTTTTGAAAGCATATCAAATCGAAATCTCATACATTATTACTTAAAAATTTTGCACTTAATTCCAACACAACAACAAAAGTGAAGTCTAGGATTACAGAGTGCATTGAATTACAGATTAACCGATTGCCTCCCTGTCATTTAATAAGATCCTGGCTCCCTTGCAAGTAACCTAATACCTAAATTTGACTATGACTGAGCACATCTTTATTGTGAATTATTTCAAGGAAATATGGAATGGTCTTTTAAAGTAGTTATATCAGCCACATAGACTTATTCTGGAGTGCTCATTACAGTACTAGGGACCATAAAGAGAACATCGTGTTTTGCTATTAAAAACTGGCCTCTTTATTTTTAACTTTTATTGTTGCCTTACACAGGGAGGGTCTTCTGCTTTGGGCTTCTCTGTTCTGCAGACATGTTTGTGAGGTGAAAAGTGAATTCTGCATCTCTTCAACCACGGATGAGTGGGAGCTGGGTATTTTAATGGACGATTGTAAAACAAACTTTACCTCCCCCACACCCTTTCTTGAAGCTTGTTTACTTGAGGAATGGGGACAAGTGTCTCAGAAAGCTGAATGAATATTTTAGGAGATGTGCTGAGTCTTAAGTGTTTGACCCTAAAATAGGTGCAATAGTTATTTTAAATGCTAAACCCTATACTTTTGTGAAAATTCATGTTAGTAATACAATCCAGATCCAGAAATGCTTAAGAAGTACCTGAACATTTAAGATCTTCCTCCAAAGCACAGATCTTCAGAGTTGTGAGTTAGGGATTTGGCAGAGGCAGGTTCAAGACTAGTCCTTGCTTCAGAGCAAGTTCCAGAACAGCCAGGGCAACCCAAAGGAACCCTGTCTCAAACTACAAAAAAAAAAAAAAAGTTGCTTGTGAAATTTAAAGAGGTCTTGAATTAATCCTATTTTGGAGGAATGAGGGGGAAATCTGAAGATGATAAAGTGCTGGCTTGGAGCTTTTAGTATTAACACTGTTTTTGTTTGGTTTTGGTTTTTTCTAAAACTCAAGTCATGTTAGGAGCTAGTTGCTTAATTTTTTTAATATATGAAATTATATTTTTCCTGATGACTCATTTTATCTCAGCTGATGTGGTTTTTTTTTTGGCTTTTGGGGGGTTGAGGTCAGTTTTTGAGACAGGGTCAAAACTAGGCTAGCCTTAAATTTATTTCCTATGTGTTAAGATGGCCATGAGCTCCTAGTTCTTCTGTCAATTATGAGATGTACTTATCCCCTGGCTCACCTTTTGGGTAGAGGAAGAGGGCACTGTTGCAGATTGAACTAGAGCTTTATACATGTTAGGCATTATACTCGGGAGCTATATCTCCAGCCTCTGAGGTCATATAACCTAGTCAGTCTTGAAATTATCCTTAGTCTTCCAAAAACTGGGCATTACAAGGCTGGTTTCTCTGTATATCCCTGGCTGTCCTGGAACTCACTTTGTAGACTTGCCTTGAACTCACAGAGATGCACCTGTGTCTTGACTCCCAAGTGCTGGAATTAAAGGCATACGCTTACTACCATGCCATTTAAAGTTTATGTATGTTTGTTTTTTTGAGACAGATTCTTATGTAACACAGGCTGGACTTGACTTGGCTATGTGCCCAGTGTCTGAATTCCTGCATCTCAAATACTGGGTTTATAAACACCTGCCATTATGACTTAAATGCATTTTGTTGTTTTGTTTACTTTTTTTGAGAAAAGGTTTTTTTTTCTCTGTAGCCCTGACTGTCCAATACCTAGCTACTTAGACCATACTGGCCTCCAACTCTCATCTGTCTGCCTCTGTCTTCCAAGTGTTGGGATTAAAGGCTTGTGCCACCACTCCTGACTTTAAATGCATTTTAAAGTGATTTTGTTGTTTGTTTTGAGTTTCTCTGTGTAGCCCTGGCTGTCCTGGAACTTTCTCTGTAGACAAGACTCTAGAGATCGATCTCTGCCTCCCTCTCCCAAGTGCCCAGATTAAAAGCTGTACTCCACCACTTTCTGGCTGAAGCAGGTCTTTTTTTTTTTTTTTGGTAGGGACAATAATAGGTAATGAAAAGTGGTCATTCATGCCTTTACCCTAACCCCAGCACTGGGAGGCAGAGGCAAGTAGATCTCTGTGAGTTGAGGCTAGCAGCCTGGTCTACAGAGTGAGTTTTAGGACAGTTAGAGCTTCACAAGGAAACCCTACCTTGAGAAACAAACAAAGGGCTCTTCTAAATTTAAGCTCCTTATGGATTTTAGGGATTGTATTGACAGCTGCTTTTATTTCCTTGTATGTGGTCTTGCATTTGTTTAGAAGTGAGCATATTCTAGTTTACTCTTTAGAGTACTTTACTTGTTTTTTACTGGTAGATTTCATTGTAGGAAATTTGACAGCTTAGTTTATTTTAGACTAACTTTGCTCGGGTTTGTTAATAATTTATTGTGGCTATGTTAGTTTTTCAGATTGAGTAGTTACTACTCCATGAGATCATAAAGGAATATGGAAAGCATGTATTATATCGATTTCTTGGACCAGCCAGAAGATGAGCAATGACACAGAGACTTATTCACTTTATTATAGTTTAGGTACCTCCAAGCTAGCTCATCTAACTTCAGTAACCCCCATTACCTCTCTTTCACTCCAACTTCCTCCCTGTCCCTAGCTAATTTTTTCTCCCAAGAGACCTCTGAGCCCAGAGGTCCCACCTTTCCTTTTTGCCAGCAAGGAAGGTGAGGAACCATAAGAATAACAATACCAAAATCCCAGCCATACTCAGCTCTCTGGTAGTACAAAATTAAGAGCTGAATAGCACAAAAGACAACCTTCATACATTGTACAAAAGTCACCCCAACAATATATCTTAAAATTTTTGAAGGGCTATCAAATGGTTGCCTACCAAACCTAATGACCCAAGTTTGATCCCTGGAACCCACACAATGGAAAGAGAGATCCACCCTCCTGCAACTTGTTTTCTGACCTCCACATATGTGCTGAGGTATGCACACCCACACACATTCTAAAAGTAAATGTCAAAAATACAGCTCTTAAAACCACTTGTAAATTTCAGTACTGTCTTTAAATGGACCTTAAAGGCTGGGAAATATTCCTCCTCCCTTCCTCCCTCTTCTTCTCTCTACCCCTCTCAGCCTTTCCCTCCCCAAACCTCTCTCTTTCTCTTCAAATAGAAGCAGAGCCAGGTAATAGTGATACACACCTCTAATCCTAGCACTTGTGAGGCAGATGCAGACAGATCTCTTGAGTTCAAGGCTAGCCTGGTCTACAGAGTTCCAGGAAACCCCATCTCAAAAAGACCACACACACATACACACACTTCAATTACAGGCTTGTTTGTGAAGAATTTAGAACTGTACAATCAATAATTGTGAGTTACGGCTTGCTTTCTGACTAGTTGATGAAATAAATGTCTTGTGGAATGAAATTAATAGCACTTAAATTTCTATTCAATGTATCTTTTTTAGATGCCTACGATAAAGCTGCAGAGTTCTGATGGAGAGATATTTGAAGTTGATGTAGAAATTGCCAAACAATCTGTGACCATCAAGACCATGCTGGAAGGTAAGTTTCTTCACCTTGGTGTGAAGAAAGGCGGTATATAACTTAGGATGAGGGCAAGCAACTTTTAAGTATTTACTTGAGCTAGTCTATTATAAGCTTGAGAAAATAATTTTCTTTTCTGCTTTGTGTGAATAAAACCATAAACTATTAAAGTGTTTGTTGTTGTTTTTTAAGATTTACTAGGCAAGGTGGATTACACCTTTAATTCCAGCACTTAGAGCAGAAACTGGGGAATCTTTGAGTTTCAGGCCAGCCAAGACTACGTAGTTGAGACACTGTCTCACAGCCAACCACAAAAAATTATTGTGTGTACTGGTATGCCATGTCATCCCAGATAGTATATTTCAGGAGTCAGTTTTCTACTTTTGCCTCTCCTATTTTACCTTATTGGCATTTGTTGTGTTTTAGCTTTTTGTTTTGAGACAAGTCTCTCTTTGTAGCCCATGGTGTCCTAGAACTCCATGTAGACCAGGTTGGCATTGGATTCAAGGAAACTCACCTGTCTTTCCCTTCCAAGTGGTAGAATTAAAGGTGTGCTCACTACACCTGGCTACTTTGTTGTTGTTGTTGTTGTTGTTTTTTTAATTGTTGTTAAAATTATGTGTGTGTTTAGGTAATAGGCATATGCACATGCTTTCAATTGCCTGTGAAGACCAGAGACATTGGGTTTAGCTGGTTTGGAGTTAAACAGGTGGTTGTAGACTGCCCGATACAGATGCCAGAAACTGAACTGGGTCTGCTGCAAGAGCAGTGCACTCTTTGACCACTAAACCATCTCTCCAGTTCCTGTCCCTTACCCCTCCCACTCTGTTTTGAGTCAGGGTCTCTCTCTTTTTTAAAGATTTATATTTTTATTTATATAAGTATATATATTGCTGCTGTCTTCAGACACACACCAGAAGAGGGCATCAGATCTCATTACAGATGGTTGTGAGCCACCATGTGGTTGCTGGGATTTGAACTCAGGACCTCAGGAAGAGCGGTTGGTGCTCTTAACCACTGAGCCATCTCTTCAGCCCTGCATTTGATGTTTTAAAAATTATTTTTCTGTGTATGGCTGTTTTGCTTGCATGTGTATTGTGTACCATGTTCATGCAGAGGTAAGAAAAGGGTATGGAATTCCTTGGAACTAGAGCTGCCGGATGTGGGGGCTGGGAATCAAACCCATGTCCTCTGCAAGTGCCCATAACTATGGAACTGTCTCTGCATTTAGCTTTTATTATGTGTCTCTCTGTTGGTGTGTATATGTGCATACCTGAGGACAACTTTTGGGAGTTGGTTCTTTCCTTTTGCTGTGAGTTCTGAAGATCATTGATTAGTCAGGTTTTCATTGTAAGCACTTCTTATCCAAAATGTATTTTTTAAGCAAGCTTTTATTGTTGTCTACTTGATAACATGATGAAACTCTACAGCACATTTGTGTGATTGAATAAAGGTAGGATAAGAATGGGTCCTGAGGGCTGGGGAGATGGCTCAGTGGCTAAGAGCACTGGCTTCTCTTTCAGAGGTCCTGAGTTCAATTCCCAGTAACCAAATGGTGGCTCATAACCATCTGTAATGAGATCTGATGCCCTCTTCTGGTATGTCTAAAGACAGCTTCAGTGTATACATTAAATCTTAAAAAAAGGAGAGGGTCCTGAACCTTTGAAAGCTTATTAATTAATATTAATAGTATATAAAGAAAATCTACATACCAGTGTTTAAAGTTGATGGGAGAAATAACTTAGAATATTCTCTGTTAATTACAGAGTTTTACATAGGAAAGGTCTGAAGCTTATAAATTCTTGAAGCAAAGAGTAATACAGGTCTAGTGGCCTGTATTTTAGCACTTGGGAGGTTGAGACAGGACCTTGGAACAGGTTTGAGAGTTTAAAGAATTTATAAACTAGGAAACTAAACAAAAAACTGTCAGTGTTTTGCCAAATGATGCTGTAGTAGCATCTTGAGTGGTGTTTTAGAAAGACTACAGTGTGTGCTACTAGTGAGACAGATTTTAAGTTCTATAATTTTGAGAAATCATTAAGGGCTATTAAGGAAAATTAAGCTAGTTATAGTGGTCCATGCCAGTAATTACAGCACACAGGAAGATCAAAGCCAGCTTCTCCTACATAGAAAGTTTATGGCCATCCTGAACTGTCTCTCAAAAAAGGAGAATTGAGGGGGCTAGAAAGATGCTTCAGTGGTTATGAGTACTGGCTGCCCCTCCAGAGGACCCATGTTTGATTCTCAGCAGCTCACTGCCCTCTGTAACAGTATTATCCCAGGCCCTCCACACCTCTTCTGGCCTCCACAGGTACCAGGTATGCAGGTGGTACATGGACACATGCAGACAAATAATCATCTACATTAAATAAATACAAAGTTTTTGTTTTTTGTTTTTTGTTTTTTTTTTAAGGAGAAGTTGATATTTTTAGAAGCCATTTGTCTTAGATGGGATAGGATTGTAATACTGTAATTGGTAAAGATGTTAATGAATTTGAGAGGAATATTGATTAAAAAGACTAAACTTGAATTGTGTTGAAGATGCCTCTGGGGGAAGAGGGAACACTTATAGGTGAATGGAGTGCTTGCTGGATTGCATAACTAATATGGGCCTCTTTTTCCTCTTGGAGTGTTGGGGACTGAGCCCAAGACTTGTGCATTATTAGACAGATGCTCCTCAACTTAGGTAGAGGACCTGTAATGCACAGGATAGGTCTTATATGCTACTTTTAAAGTAAAAGCTGGACACGTTCTTTTTGGTAATTGGTACATGTCATATGGCACTTGAAGTCCTGTGTTCTGGAATGAACATTGTCAATCTCTTCAATTAAGTCTGTAGTCAAATACCTGTTGAATGAAGGAGTGTGGAATAGTCACAATAAAGAGAAAGTGGTTCAAGTATCTCTGTAAAGGTAGGTAACAGCAAATTCGCTCCCTCGATACTTGTTTTGGCAGTGGAAGTATTTACTTCATCTTAGTGGTTGTTTGATGTGCTGATCTGACCTGTGCTGCTTCAAAGAAGCATTTGCCATTTTTAAGAGCATTAGTTGCCTAGAAACTTGTGCAGACTGGCTTTGATCTCAGAAGCAAGTAGATTGATAGATAGCAGTAGTTAAAGGATTCTTTTTCTTTGTATTCTTTGTGGGCTTAAAGCAGAATGGTTTCATCTGAAGTACCTGTAGCTTACAGGATTCTAGCCTATTGAGATCTGGAGTTCTTAGAGTTTGGCATCTTAATGCTTTCTTTGTTTTATATCTGCAGTGTCCCTGGTTAGAGTTTCCATGTGACTTTAAAAGACAAAATTAAACTTTTTTTTGAAGCATTTATGTATATGGGTACATTGTAGCTCTCTTCAGAAGAGGGCTTTGGAAATCAGATGGTTGTGAGCCACCATGTGGTTGCTGAGAATTGAACTCAACCTCTGGAAGAGCATTTATCGCTCTTAACCCCTGAGTCATCTCTCCAGTCCCAAGTTGAACTTTTTTTTAACTCAGGATAATCAAAAGTGAAAATCTTGACTCTTTTTATCCCCCCAGAGCTGAGGACCGAACCCAGGGCCTCGAGCTTGCTAGGCAAGCGCTCTACCACTGAGCTAAATCCCCAACCCCATTGTTATTTTGTCTTTTTTTTTTTTTTTTTTTTTTTGAAAATCTTGATAAATGTGCATGTGGATTGGTTCAAGTCAGGAAGTGGTATCAGGTACAGACCCTGAAACTAAATAGCTTAAAGGTGTGTGGTTTTTCCTTTCATATATGGTCCTAAAGAAAAAATGCAGCATATCTGAATACTAGAAAAGCAATTTTTAATAGTCACAAGGAAATTAATATTTCTCAAGTCCTCTTCCAAATAGCCTTATATTTAAACAAAGGTAGTATTTTATGTTGTCTTTCAATATCAATATCTCACTCAAAGAGGTAATTTATAGTATAGATTATTATCTTAACTGTGTACTTGTTTGGGAGGAGGAGTGATTTTTATATATGAAACTTGAGGGCTTTGCTTTTTATCTTTTGTATTTGTTTACTCTAAGCTGGGAAGAAGTCTAGGAAAAGTATTGGAATTATGAGGAGAGAGGATCTCTTTAGTACTCTGCTAAACTTCTTATAAAGGATCTCAATGAATGCTTTGTGTTAAAGTGCAGTGTCCTTTTTGGTTCTCATCTATGAGTTAACCTTTTACTTTGCATTTGACTTTCAGAATATATTTACTTTGTATGTTTTACCTGCATATATTTATGTGCACCCTGTGTATGCTGTCTCTATGGAGGAGAGAACATTGGATTCTCCTTGAACTGGTGTTAAGACTGCTTTGCAATTGGATGGAGAGGGAAATCCCCATGGAGTGATTAATCATGGTTGTGTAGTGGCTAAGGTCTATGGTAAAGAATCTTAGGCCAAGGATATCCCCTAAGAGTACTTCAAATATAAGAAATGAACCTATAAAATTTTTGGCTCATGGCAGGGGGTGCCTTTCCAGATTATTGCTCAGTTACCCATACTTCATTAAATTACTAACAAGAATGTGCTCCCATGCCCATCCATACTAGGTAGTTTTATGTCAACTTTGACACAAATTGGAATCATTTGTTAAAAAAAGAACCTCAATTGAGAAAATGTCTCCATTAGATTGGCATGTGGACATTTTCTTGATAAATGATTGTGGGAAGGCTTACACATTTTGGGTGGCTTCATCTGTAGGCAGGTACAGGCAGAGGAGCAAGTTAGTAAGCAGTGGCTTCTATTTTAGTTCTTGTCTTCAAGTTCCTGCCTTGATTCAGATCTTGTCTTGGCAAGCTGCTACCAGGTGAAATTCTTCTCTCCAGCTTGCTTTTGGTGTTTTATCACAGCAATAGAAGTCCTAACTAAGACAGTATGTTGTTAGAGTTGAGAAATAATGGCTTCTCTCTCCTGGTTTTCTCAGATTTGGGAATGGATGATGAGGGAGATGATGATCCTGTTCCTTTACCAAATGTTAATGCAGCAATTCTAAAAAAGGTAAGTGATTTTTTTTTTTTTTTCTTTCTTATTTTGGTACTGGGGATTAAATTTAGGGTCTCAAATATGCTTAATATATGATCTGTTACTCAACTAAGCCCCAGCCCAGGTAAGATCCTTTTTTGAGGGTGGAATTTATTTTATTTCTTTGGGTTTATTATCATCATCATTATTATTTGCTTATATATTCATTTTTTAAAAAAGATTTATTTATTATATATAAGTACACTGTAGTTGTCTTCAGACACACCAGAAGAGGGCATCAGATCTCATTACAGATAGTTGTGAGCCACCATGTGGTTGCTGGGAATTGAACTCAGGACCTCTGGAAGAGCAATCAGTGCTCTTAACCACTGAGCCATCATTTTTGTTTTTGAGACAGGGTTTCTCTGTAGCCCTGGCTGTCCTGGAACTCACTCTGAAGACCAGGCTGGCCTTGAAATCAGAGAATGATCTGCCTCTGCCTCTGCCTCTTGAGTGGTGATATTAAAGATGTGAGGCACCACCTTCTGGTTTGATTTGTTTTAAGATGGGGTCTTGTTTGATGGCTCAGGCTGGCTTTGAACTTGGAAGAAATCCTACTGCTGCCTTGTGAGTGAAGACAGAAGAAGACATTAGGTGTCCTTATACATTCCTTTTCTATTTCCTGAATCTAGAGCTAAACTGTTACCCAGCAAGTTCCCCGATGCCACCAATACTAGGAGTTGCAAGTGCATGCTGTCAGAACATTTTTATGTAGATACTGAGGGTTCAAAATGGGGTCCTTATGCTTGTTCAACAAGTGTTCTGACTGAGCTATCTTAACCAGCCCTGGAGTATGTGGGGTGCGTGCGTGCGTACACGATAATTAAAGTTTTTTTTTAATCAACTCAACTTTTTTTTAGACCACCTTTAGCTAGTTCTCATCACAGTGTAATGATGCCTCCCCCCCCCCATTGAACTGAAAGTCTTGTAATAGAATGCCAGAAGAATCTGTTGTTCTAGGTCATTCAGTGGTGCACCCACCACAAGGATGACCCTCCTCCTCCTGAGGATGATGAGAACAAAGAGAAGCGGACAGATGATATTCCTGTTTGGGACCAAGAATTCCTGAAAGTTGACCAAGGAACACTTTTTGAACTTATTCTGGTATGTTAATGTATAAAGTAGTTCTATTGCAGAGCCTTCACCTTTTAAAGAATTGAATTGGCTAGGTACATTGACTGTGGATATTCTCTGGACTCATGCAGTGTAATACACATTGGTAGTTACATTAAATGTAATGGTGCAAGAACTTTTGAGATGGAGAAATATCAGGTTAGATAAAATAAAACTATTTTTTGCTGCCTGTGTGAAACAAACTTTACTACAGGCACAATTAAAATGGAAAAGAGTATGCTAACTCGAATCAGAAAAGGCTGGAGTGGTAATATTTTGAAGTTATGACTATTTTTATAATGATAAAGGGAATTGATTCATTAAGAGTAATAGTCATAGACATCTACCTAGAAGCAGAACTTAAGAAAATGAAAAAAGGAGTGAAGCACAAAGATCAATACATGGTTGTGGAGGCATAGAAAGTCCAATGTTGCTTCTCAGTAATTATAGCAAGTGGACAGAAAACCAGGTCAGGAACAGCTTGTCTTAATTTATATGTAGGATGTTATATTTAATTTTGTCCATACAAATTCTTGTCAAGATAGACTAAATTCTGGGCCATACAAATCCCAGATGTAAAAGTAGTCAAGTTATACAAAGTGTGTTTTCTGATCTCAGTGGTAGAAGCATGAAAAATGTTTGAAGCTGGGTGTATAGTGGTGCATACCTTTAATGTACAATATAGGGGGCAGAGCTCTTGAGTTTGAGGCTATACTGGTCTACATAGCATGTTTTAGGATATTCAGGGCTACGTAGTGAGGCCTTGTCTCAAGATAAAGCAAAACCTGGGAAAAAAATTGTGAATATTTGGAAGTTCAGTAATTTCTTCATAATTTGTGAGCCAAAGGAAAATTTTAAGTTAGCATTTTAAATTGAATTTAAATAAAACAACTTAAAATTCAGGCTAAAGATAAAGCAGTGTATAAGAAGAAAGCTAGTGAATAATCAGTATAAAGGGCATAGAATTTCAGAGAGTTCATTAAATTTTAAGTTCAATTTGATGTAAATTGTTGATATTAAGTACATATGACTAAAAGCCAGCTATCATTTACAGGCTGCAAACTACTTAGACATTAAAGGTTTGCTTGATGTCACCTGTAAGACTGTGGCCAATATGATTAAGGGGAAAACTCCTGAGGAGATTCGTAAAACCTTCAATATCAAAAATGACTTTACTGAAGAGGAGGAGGCCCAGGTAGGTAGCACACTATCTTTGATTACTTTTTAAAGAGACTGGAACCAAATACCAAGACAAGATAAAGAGCCTTCCATAAAGCCTTGGCTAGTGGTGCAGTTATCAGTGCATTTACCAAGAATGCCTTTGAAATTTCTTGATACCAGTGGGGCATGGTGGCAAATGTCTTTTATCCCAGTTCTTGGGAAGCTGAGGGCATCCAGGGCTACAAAGAGAAACCTGTCTCAGAACAAAAAGAACAAAAGGATCTAAGCCCTTAGGTGAGAGAGTTCTTGAAGACTTTAATTTATGAGTGTGAGCATAGTGCCCAGAAGAGGGCATCAGATTCCTTGGAGTTAAAGTTACAGGTGGCTGTGAGCTGTAGGTGGAGGTGGTATAGGAATTAAGTCCTCCAGGATTCCTTAACCTGAGTTATATCCAGCCTGATACTGTTCCTTTATAAACATTTTAAAAAAAAAAGAATTTTGAACTGAAAGGGTTCTTCATTATAAGATTCTCATTTTTTACGTGTGACATTTGTATAGGCTATAGACTGTTGGCTTTAGAGATCAGAGCCTGATAATACAAGAGTAGATAGATGATTGGGTTTGCTTGGCAGCTTAGAAAGTAGAACTAGGGTCTGGAGAGATGATGGCTAAGCGAATAAGAGCACTGGCTGCTCTTCCAGGGGCCCTGATTCCAGTTCCTAGCAACCACATGGTAATGAGATCTGATGCCCTCTTCTGGTGTGTCTGAAGACAATGACAGTGTACCCATACACATAAAATTAGAGAAAGAAAGTGGGACTAGAGCTCTCAGTTGGATCTGCTGTTCAGTTTTACAAAGTTAGTGATCAAATCAGTTTTTACCTAGCCTAGTGTTCTCCCAGTTTTCCATTTCCCTTTCTTAGACACTGGTTGCTAATGGTACAGTGTGGGTAGTGCTTTGCCATCTCAGAAAAGATTACTCAAGGTACTACTTTGTCTCTTCTAGGTACGCAAAGAGAACCAGTGGTGTGAAGAGAAGTGAACTCTGTGCCTGTCACTGTAACACTAGAAGGGTTGTTCTAAATGCTAGTTGCACTGCTCTGTTTATAATTGTTAATATTAGAGATCAGTAGACAAACACAGCCTTGTCCTCACTGCATGTGTAGTTTCAGTACAGATCAGACCTGTGACTGAGTTTCTTCTATGAGCAGAAGTTTCCTTTTTCCCCCATTACTCTGAATAAAAGCAAACTATGGGTTCTCTGTGGAAAGTGGCATTTTGGGCTTTCCCTCTTTCTGTAATTCTGTAAAGTGATTTCTGCCTCTAGTTCATTGTCCAGTTAACTTCAGTGAGCCTTTCAAAGTTGGCATTGTAAATAAAACAACTTAGGAAAAGTGTGCTGAAATAGAATTAACAAAACATTTGTTCACGAATTGGAAACTGGAACAAGGCAACCTGAAGTTAATCGTTCAGATGTCTTCCGACCTCTATGCTGCTGGTAAGCTCGTGTGCAGCCGGGTTCTCTTAATTAAATCTGAGGCCTTGTTTTGTGTTTTTTTTTTTCTTTTCTTTTTTTTTTTTTTTTTTCTTAATCTTTTCAGCTTTTAATATGTTGCCTAGAGATTTAGTTTACTACCCAGTTGGGTTTGGGAAGGGGGACGGTAACTCAACAATTTGTTAGCTTTTCAATTAAAAAAGACACTTACTTCATGTGGTATGTCATCTTTTTATCATTGTTCCCATGTGGGGAAACACTACTTGCATGTAAAAATTAATTTAACTTTTAACATTAAAGTGTATGGTAAAACTCAGAAAACAGCCATCCTAAGTGCAAGATGCTTTTCAATAAAAAGTAGTATAATAGGTAGTAAACAGCTGCTTTTGTGGATGTAAATGTGTTTCTTCACTTAATGAATTAAGTTTGGTTATTTTTTAGTTGAAGAGAATCTTGCAGAATGGTGGTGCCCACACCTTTAATCCAAGCACTTGAGAGGTCAGCCTGCTCTACAAAGGAAGTTCTAGGGTTGCCTGGGCTACAGAAAGAAACCCTGTCTCAAACAGCAAAAAGAAAAAAATTTAAGAGCTTGTCTTTTACTTGAGGCTGTTAACATTTATGCTACTAGTGAAGCCAATACTGAGTCCATTTTTTTCTTTTTATATTGAAGTGTTCATTACATTAAAATTTTTACTTTGTGTGTGTGAGCAGGACAATTTATCCGTTGTCTCCTGCCACCTATGTGTCCCAGGAATCAAGCTCAGGTTGGACACTTTTACATTTTGTTGGCTTGCACCTCCCTCTCACTTCTTCTCCCCCCTTTAAAAAAAAAGACAGTGCTTAGTTCTTAAGATGTAACTGTTCGGGGTTAGAGAGATGGCTCAGAGGTTAAGAGCACTGATTTTTCTTCCAGAGGACCTGAGTTCAATTCCCAGCAACCACATGGTGGCTCACAACCATCTGTAATGAGATCTGGTGCCTTCTTCTGGCCTGCAGGCATACATGCAGGTGGAATACTGTATATGTAATAAATAAATCTTAAAAAAAAAAGATATTAACTGTTCAGCCACTAGTCTTAGCTTCCTTTATGGTAGAAAGTTTTTTCTTTCTTTATTTATTTTGTAATGCTGAACATTGAACCTAGGGCTTTGCACATATTAAGTGCTCTTTTCCTCTGAGGTGCATTGCTAGACATTTCTTTTCCTACTGAGGTTCCCCACATTTTTTGGTAGCTAATATAGATAACCACATTATTTGGCATTCTTGTCACAGTTGCTGTGAAATATGCTGGCCTAGATTATCACTTTACACAGCAACTTGGCTCTTCCCTTCACTTGTCATTTTTCCTAAATACACCCTTACCTAGCAAAGTCTTAAATGTTGCCTTTTAATTCCCATTTATTTTCTTTATTCTCAGATACAAGGCTTAGCTAGGTATGCTTAAGCTGGCATTGTCTGTCCTCTTGCTTCAGCCTGTAGAACACTGGGAATTTTACATGTATACTACCATGTTTGGTTCCCATTTGTTTCTACACAGATAGAATACTATATCATACATGTCATCTTTTAGTCTGGATCTGCCATCTTTGAGTGTAAGATGGTCTTTACACTTGGATTTGAAATATTAAAATATTAAAAATACAGCTAAGTAGTGGTGGCACATGCCTTTAATTCCAGCACTCAGAAGGCAGAGGCATGCAGATCTCTTGCAAGTTTGAGGCCAGCCTGGTCTATAAAGGAATTTTAGGATAGCCACAGCTGCATAGAGAAACCTTGTGTAAAAGCAGAAGAAGCAAATAGGCCTATGAGAGATGGCTGAGCAGACAAAGCACTTGTTCCAAGGCTGATGAACTGTGTTTGATCCAGGAATCCACAGAATGGAAGGAAGAACTTACTCCTGCGGGTGATCTGCTGCTTGCATGCATGACACAAATGCACCCACACACACATACTAATAAAAAATTTAAAATAGCCTTTAATTCCAGCACTCAGGAGGCAGAGACAGTGGGCATCTCTTGAGTTTGTGGATAACCTGGTCTATAGAAGTTGTTCCAGACAGCAAGGTTACACAAACCCAGTCTAGAACCCCCCCAGATATATATAAAGATAAAATAGGCTTAAAAAGTATAAATATTATCTTTTTTTTAAAGAGCATTGTCCCCTGTGATTCTGAAGAAATTTAAGTGCCCCTTCCCCCATTGTGTAGGTTTAGGAAAGAAGGAAGATAATAGTCCAGTGTTACCTGGAGTGTTTCACTTGCCAGTTACTGCTACAAATGACACATTTACCCAAGTCAAAGCTCTAGGATTACTGTTACATGCTGTGTTTATAAAGCAAGTGTCAACTTCCAGGTAAAAGCCAAAGAGCCTGTCTACAAGCCTTTTTTTTTTTTTTAAAGGCCAGGTTGGGAAATGCCATGTCTTGCTGTAGGGCCTAGGCTGATCTCAGCTCATGGGCATAAAAGTGTCTTACCCTAACATCTCTAAGGGTTGGGATTGGGAATGGGGGGGAGTTGTTAGCATTGGCTTCATGCTGCTTTGAGATTTAGTAAGCCCACAATTTGGTGAGAATACCAGGAGCAGGGACATCACTATCTGTATAAGATGGAGTGGGCAGAGGATATGCTGAGTTTGTGTTCTCCTTTTTTTTAATGTATAGGAGTGCTTTATCTGTGTATACACCTCCATGCCAGAAGAGGGTATTACATCCCATTACAGATGGTTGTGATTCACCATGTGGTTGCTGGGAATTGAACTCGGGACCTCTGGGAGAATAGTCAGTGCTCTTAACTGCTGAGCCATCTCTCCAGCCCCTAGTCCTTTCCTGATGGCTCTCAGAGGTCTCTCATTATATAATATACTGCTATATTGGCTTGTAACAAACTCCTGTTTGCCAAGAAGCTAAATTCTGCCTAATAGTCTGAACATGATTCCTACTTTTAGACAAATGAAACATAATCATAGGATTCAGACTAATAGATCTGATAGGTTATCTGAGGAAAACTGGCAATTTGTGTCTATTGTTCACCAAATAGGTTCTAGGGCTGGTGTGAGCCCTTTTCCACGCTGATAGTGCTATCTGTGCCTCTCCGCTACTCCTTTCTGTCAGGTACTCATTTCTTTGTGTGTTCATGTGTATGTTGAAGTCAAAGGACAACTTTGAAGAATTGGTTCTCTCCTACCATGTGGGACCTGGGGATTGAACTCAAGTTGGCATGCTTAGCAGCAAGCACTTTAACCAGGTGAGTCATCTTGCCAGCCCTCATTTCTTTAATTGGTCTACCTACCCAAGTGTTTTTCAGGTTCTCACCCATTATTCATAGCAACTAGACCTTACTCTTTGGGGTGCATTTACACCTTTTTTTCATTAGTTTGAAGACAGCCTTGGCTGTCTGAGACTGCTTCAGTCCTGCATGGCCCTGAGGAAGTTGAAAACAGTATCTGCTGTGGTTTTAGCCTCTCAGTCTGTTTCTAGAATAGTTGATCCAGAGCTTGTAGGCTACTTGCTGGCAGGGCTGTCACTCAGCAGCCCCGGTCCAGCATTCCTCTATAAGGGTCAGAAGTGAGAAACCAAGAAGTACATGAGTGAGGTGCTGAATGAGATGAGGGAATTCAGCCTTGTATTTGAACCCAGGGCTTTGTACGTGCCAAGCAAGTGCTCAGCTAATGGAGCTGCATCACAAGACAGGGAACTTGTTCTTGAGCAACCATTGGGCTTAACTAGGGAAATACACTTTATTGTGTCATGTTGGTGATTGCCAGCTAGAACTGAAGAATGTCAAGTTCTATTTGTACCATAAAAAGTGCATAGCTGCCACCTACAATGCAGTGCTTTTCAGTGCTTCAAACTCCTGTGACTGCTTGGCCTGCCTGCCACCTTTAACTTTATGCACACAGTTCTTACTCCCCTCCCCCACAAAGAATTTGATCCCAAGGCCTTGTGTGTAGCTCTGTTCCTTAGCTCTTCTGGTATCCTAGAAGAAAATTACCTTGGAAATAGAGCAGTATCTTACTTCAGACCTTTCATTTTAAAATTTTATGTACATTAAGGAGCTCATATTGAAGGTCAGAGCACAAGGTCATTTCTCACCAGATCAAGCTTGGCAGCAAGTTCTTTACCTATTGAGTCAACAGGACATTTTTATTGAGGAAGGATCTCACTATGTACTTGGAAGGCGCAGAACCTTGAGTCCTATGGAGTGTTGTTGGTGTTGCTGACTTTTTAAACTCATAGTCTGAAGAGCTTCCCCCTGTTCTGTGCTCCCCCCACATGTAGCCAAGGCTAGTTTCTAGCTCAGTGTATAGCCTTGTTTTGTGTGTTCATCTCCAAAGTTCTGGGATTTTAGGACTGGCAGCACCAAGGAACTTCAAGAAAGCTCTGAAAAGACCCAAAGAAACTATCCTGGCCTTCCTAACCACAGAAAAAAGCCACCTCAGCTTTATATAGTTAACATGGGGTCTTAAATTCTTTGATACAGGTCTGGCAAGTCATATCTGACATGGTCTTGTAATTCCCCTTCTGTTCTCTGATGATCAGAGACAGGAAAGAACAGAGGGTGAAGTTGGACTCCATTTCTCTGTGGCTAGGCCTTCCTAACTCTGCTTTGTCTCCTGAACAGAGAGATAGGCAGATTTGGTTTGGGCTTTCACCCAAAAGGACTTGAGATACAGGTGTATCTCGGAAGAGCCCAGTCAACTGGGCTTGGAAAGGGGAACTGTCTGCCTTCAAATTGGGAGACATGGCTTCATGAAGCCTTGACAGCTTGCATGGGAAGGGGTTGTAGAGGGGAACAGTTAAGATACCGTATTGCAGGGAAGTCCTAATTATTGTCTTGGAATGGGTCACAAAAGCTAGGGGATATCTTGTTCTCTGATGTCTTAGAAAATTGGGTTGGTTCTTGGCCTGCTGTGTGATATCTGAAGCCGAATTAGGTTTCCATCTCAAGTTAAGACCTCCTTAGGTCTCAGGAATGTGCTGTGAACTGGGAGGATTCAAGTTTTGTTTTTTGAGTCTTTTTTCTAAAGGGTTGCTTTAATTCTAACAAAGTTGCCAATGTTTTCTCCCCACCACACACCAGCTCTGTACTCCACAAAGAGTGTATTGTTCATGTACCCAGTGTACTCCAAAGGATACACCAGATCAGATACAAAAACCCCAACTTGTGTACCTGCTGAGAATGTTTAAGGGTTTTTTGTTGTTTTTAAACTCTAGGTCCACAGCAGGAGCAGAATTCTTTATAACAGGACAAATGCAGATGTCCAAAGATTGCCAGGTCATCTTTAGCATCCTCACAGAAAAAGGTTAAAGTCCAAGATTTCAACTTCCAGTCTCCTAGATAAGTACTTTGGGAACTAAAAGCTGGAATGCAGAATAATGCTCTGGTGACTGTCCTTGAACATCCAGTATCTATGGTTAACCTGCTGAGGTGGTGTTCATACCATTTACATTCACGATGGAGCTCTAGCAGTTGGCAGCACAGTATTTAACATGCTGCACCTGCACGGAAGAACAGTTACCACTCAGACTCCACTGCCTTAAAAGGCAGTCCTAAGAATTGAGCAGTCTTTGTGTATGACTTTTATGATATCAAGTTTTAAGACTGAACTGCATATTTTTCTTCGGATAAGTTTGAAGTGTCTCTTCTGTCCTTTAGGGAAGTACATCTCAAATACATTTCAGGTTGAGGTGTCCAATGTCTGAGTGGCAACTCCAGCTAGCTCACTGGTGGACAGGGGTATTGGGGAACAGGCCAACCTGCCTTGATTGTAGTGTCAGAATTAAGAGCAGAGCTTGGAAAGTGAGTTCAGCTGTGGTGATCAGGACCAAGCCCGTTGATACTGCTTGTGATTTTGGGTTTTTGCAGTTTGGCAGTCTTAGAATCTTTGTTCATACTAAGGGATACACTCTAGGTTTTATGACAGAAGGAACATTATTAGTAGGCACTGTTGAGAACTGTCATGTGGGTGCTGGAATCTAAACCCGGGTTCTCATCAAGAGCAGCAGTGCAAAGCCACCTCACTGTTAATTGAAACAGTTTATTACTCAGTCAGGCTTTGAAAAACCAAGTAAAAAGAATCTTTATTCTCATGTTTAAAAAAGCTTTTCTATGGTAATGCATTAACAATACAAAAATATTTCGGATACAATAGTTTTTCAAGAAAAGGTCTTCTATACAGCCCTGGTTGTCCTGGAATTCATGGAGGTCCACCTGCCTCTGTCTTCCAAGTGCTGGGATTATAGGTGCACACTACCACACTTGGACAGACTTTTTCAAGACGTAGAACACTAAACTAGAAACATGATCTTTGGATTGAGAAATGAGTGACTAAAGTAGGAACTAGAAGGTTGGTTTTGTTTGTGTGTGTGTAATACTTGGATAACCCCTTTTCTTTGGATTCAGGCTATATACAGTGAGAATGCAAAAAAGAAAAAAAAAAAGTTAAAACAAAAAAATCTTGTTTTTCAAGGCTCAGGGTTAAGTTTGGCTCAAAAGGAGTTTCTAGAATGTGGCAAGGAGCCATGTCCACACAAAGAGGTTTCCGGGCTCCTTGCTTTGGTTGTAACAGGTCTCTTCCTGCAGCCCCACAGAGAAACTGGAGCTGGTGGTTCTAAAGGCTGAAAGACGGGCTCTAGCTGTTGGGGGATCTGCCCTCTCACCTGCCCAGGAGCCGACTCCCCGACACAGCCGAGCTGGAAATGGAACCGAAAAGAGCCTGATTAGGCCAACTGTAATTTATTGGCTAGTTTTAAATGCTGGTGAGCGTGTCAGGAAAGACTGAAATGAAAGCTGACTACTGCCCACCAGTAGGTAGTTGGTGTTATGTTGCCAAGGTTGAAAGACCTAAGCATATCCTATTCCCTTCCCTTGCAAGCTCCTTAGAACACAGTAAGACACTTCCTCTGGCCCAGCTTATGAACAGCAGCTGTTTTCTGTAAACAGAGCTTCTCAGTTTCCTTAAGAGAGAAGCATTATTGTTTAGACTTGTGGCTGGTCAAGCACAGAGTTATTTTGTGTGACAAACCAGGTATTCTTGGTCCAAGAAGTAATGGCATGGGGAAGGTGTAGCAGAGGGCAAGAGAAGCATTTGTGGAGTAGGCAGCTGAAGAGGTCAGTCCAGCCCATCTGACCTACAGCAAAACCAAAACCTCCTAGGACAATAGGGATGCCCAGCCAGCAATAAGCAGCAGGGTCCCCTTAAGATGACACAGGTACATAGATCTGATTCCCCCACCTCTTGAATCGATGGCCCCTGGTTCAGGGAGTTGTGCAGCCTTTGAAATCTTCACCACCTTAAGAGGACCCCTAGCTGGTCCCATGTGAGCTGGTCTTGTTGTTTCCTCCTGAGTTAGGGGTGGGCACCTGGAGCAAGCCAGGTGTTCTGTGCCTAGCAACCAAGGCTGTCAGGCTGCCTGTCTCTGAGATTCTTGTTGCTGTATTTGTGTGTTCTGGAGGGTGCTGTGGGAAGTCTTTGGAGACTTAGGGGCTGGAAGAGTGAGAGCTGCAGAGCGACCTGAGAATGTTGGTGCTGGCTCCACTGGGCTAGCAAGCAGTTCTGTGGGGAAGGAGGGCAGCAGAAGATACGAGGGTGAGTCCTGGGGAGCTGGGGACCAGGGACAGCCTAGAGCACTGTCATCGGAAGGAACGGGGCTGGGGCAGTGGCCTTCTCCGGGTAAGTACCGAATGCATTTCTTTTTCCTCCTAGGAATAGTGAAGAGAGTTATCTGTAAACAGAGGGTGAATCCACAGTCACACATCACACCAGAAAATGGCTGTCCTTGAACAGGCCTGGCTAACCACTCTGTCCTCTCCATGGCCAGAGAAACTATACCCATCTTTCAGCCCCAGCTGGCCCAGACCCAGGACAAGTGCAATTACACAGAACAGCCACAAGGTGGCAAGAGACTTGTGTGTAAGCTTGTGGGCTGCTTCCTGTTTTCCAGGGGAAATCTTACTTTGGTATCTCTTACTTTGGGTCTTTGAGCTACTGTTCGATGTGTATTTGTAGGGATTTAATGGGCATTATTAAGGCAAGTTGACTGTGATGCTTGTGAGCAATCTTGGTTCTCACAACCAGGCTAGTAGAAAAATGCAAAGTAGCTGTTGCTTATTAATAACTAACTCTAGCACTTTGGGGACAGTTTGTCTTTTGCTCTTTGTTTTAGACAGGGTCTCCCAGTGGTGCTGGCTGACCTGTCTCAGCCTCCTGAGGCATACACCTGTCCCCAGCCACAATGTGTCTTGAATAGCACACGTGGATGGAATAGGACCTCTTCCGCGGGTGGAGTCTCCATTTCCCATTGTGAGCACAACACACATATTATTTCTCTCCTCTTTGATGCTTCTCTCCCCTCTTCCCCCCATCCTCTGTCTCCTTTTTTGGTGTTACCAGATCTAAGATAATAAGTCACACTCTGGCGATCAGACTATTTTCAGGAGTCTCTGGTGCTATTGCCTTGTATCTCTTAAGCAGAAATTCTATTTTAAAGGAATGAGGGAACTTGTGGAACTTAATCACTTTGGAGCTAGGATTAGGGCCTTCAGCCACGTAAACGTGTGACAGACTTGTCTCCTAACTAAGGCTTAGTAAATCTGGCTGGTATCAGACCCAACTTTGCTTATGTACATCTCTCCTTAATCCCTTGTCTCACCTAGACCAGACATCTCTACAAGCTGTGCTCAATACTCACTTGTATTCTTAGGAGACATGGGTTCCCTTTTCTACAGGGCTTGCAAGGGGACTGAGGGACCAAAGGAAGGGCCGCAGACCCGGCAGAACATGTGCAATAAGGGAAGCAGCTTGAAGCAAAGGGAGAATGACGGTGGGGACAAACCCACCTGCACGGACCACACCAATCCGTCTGCTGGTTGAGGCCAAAGCGAGCACGACATTTCTTAGGCGAGCCAGGGTCTGCTCACACCCATGCCAGAGGGGCAGAACAGGGCAGAGGGCGAGCAGGCAGGCAGCAGGGCAGAACAGGGCCCAGAAAGAAGAGGTAACATCAGTGTTAGCCAGTTACAGACACCCCATAGCCCCCACAGGCAGAATGGACCTTCCCATGGCATAGCCAGACCCAGGGGAAGCCTTAGGACCCAGAGCAAGGTATGAGAAAAGGCAGTCACCCAGTTGGGTAAGAGTCAGTGGGAAGAATGGAGTGTGGAGGTGGTCTTCATGCTGTCCTCCCCTTCCCTTGGCCTTCTAGCATGGAGGCCCTAGCACCACACAGGGGCCTTTAGGGTTCTCCAATTTCTGTCTTGGGGCTGTCCTCTTCTCTCAACTACCTGTATGTTTTATGCAGTTTTTCTAAATTCTTAAGAATATCCCATCTCCCTCTAGCCCACATTCCTAATTAGGCTAAAGTATATATAGCATAATTATACCTAAAGTTCCACACTTACAGATGGAAAGAAAAGCCTGTCTATCCTCAGAGAAAGGGGTAGGTAATTTTCTTCTGTCCTGTCCCACTCCTAGGCTCCAGCTTTTCTGTACGAGAGCAACACAGTTGAGAATTACATCATAGTCTGTCATCTACCATCAGACTTGGGGACAAGAATAAGGCCTATAGCAGGATGGGTTCTCTGGGCTCTCTACAGCACTATGCACTGCCATGAGAAATGGGAACTAGTGATGGAGAAATTGCCTGGTACCTGTTGGCAGGCTGTGTGATCACTACTGGGTCCTGGCTAACATTTTTGGTTTAGACATAGAACTTTATGATTAGTTCATTAGTTTTTCTGATGGAACCTAACTGAGCAGGGCTGGCAAAGGTGGCATAGGGGTGTGCCGTGTGCTTCTGCAGTCTTCCTACAGTGAAGCTGTTACTTGCATGGATTTAGACTGGAGATGCAGATTTGTTTCCAGAGAGCTCAGGCACTGAAGTCTGTGGCTGAGTATTCAACCCCACCCTCTGGGTCAGAGCAGGGCTGCTCTTGAAAGGGAAGGTGGAGAGAAGCCTGTGTTACTGAAGCTGGGTCTCACCTGTGGTGGATTCCTGATGCTTTTCCCTTGACCGCCTCTTCTTCTTTCCCTGCAGGAACGAGAGAGATGGTTGGTTCTGCGAGGCAGACAGTGGGCTGTCTGCAGCCTACTGCCTCTCAGATCTACATCTCTCTCCTAATTTGGGGCTCGGCTTTCTTGCCCTTAGTTCTTGTAAGGCTACAGTAGACAGGGTGTGATTGGGGGTCCTTCCCCTCTCAATCTTATCTTCCATTTGAGTACAAGAGGGATTTCCAGGCCCCGTCCTTCCCCTTCTCATGTGGCCAAGCTAAATACTGAGCAATAGTTCCATAAGTTGCATTCTGGAGTGGAGAACTGTTTAAGGGAAGTTGCTTAAGCTTTCTTCTGATATAGTCAAGGCGGGGTCTTGGGGCTTTCTGTGTTACTTTGCCTATACTGTCAAGACAAATTCCCCTATATTGAGGTTGCTGTCCTGGGTATGATATCAAGGGTTCCCCTAGCCGCCCCTATGGTGTACTGCTGACCACTTACGTAGTTATCCCGTGCTGACCAGCCTGGGTATAACTGCATGTGCAGCTGCCTTTCCTTGCGGGCCAGTTCATAGTACTTGGCCTGCTCTTCTCGAGACAGTGCGTGCCACTGCAAGGAAGGGGGCAAATGCAATGCATCAGGAAGTTAGGAAGCCGTACTAGGGTGGAAAGGTTGGAGGCAATCCCTGCCAGCCCACTTGCCCATGGCCTCACCCTGCGACCCAGGATCTGGTTGATGGCAGCGCTCTCCTTGAGTGTGCACTCTGCAATGACCTTGGCTCTCATCTCCTTCATGTAAAGCATGAAAGCATTGAGGGGTTTTTTGATGATTGGCTTCTTAGCCTCCTTCTCTGCCTTGGGTTCTGCCTGTGTTTTCCTGAGGTACACAACCAGATTACATTACATTAGCCTCTCCCTCTCATCCCCACCTTGCCCCAGGCAGGGAACATAGCCTAAGGCCACCACTTTTTGTTCTTTGGAGACTGGGCTTCTCTGTGTACCCTTGGCTGTCCTAGAACTCACTATGTAAAACAGGCTAGCATCAAACCCAGAGATCTGCCTGCTTCTGCCTCCCAGCTCCACCACTCTTTCTGTAGTCGTTTGTAAGTAGAATTTTCTAATTGCCTCACGTGAGTGAGCAGAGGGTAACTGTTCCTTTCAAGAGTACCATAGCCAAATGGGGAAAGCACAGACATTCATCTCCTTCCTTCTTGGCTCAAAATATCTTTTTGTTCCTTATCCTTCCCCACCCTCTTGCTTTAGAAGATTACTTTGCACAGTAATAATGGCCAATGCCAGAGCCACAGAACATCTGGGCAGAGCCCTCCGGGCAGTGCCAGGAGGGGCCTTGGACCTGGTGGGAGGCACGCATGCCCTGGCTGACCAACCACTCTGCCTGTCTGCCTGGCTCCCTGCCCTCCTCCCAGCCCACGGGTTAACTCACAGGTTTCTGTCATATGGCTGCAGCTCCTGCTTCCCTGAGGAGGGCACAATGGCCGGGTGAGGGATGGCTGCTGGGTGTCCAGGTACACCAGATCCCAGCATCAAGGATGGGTGGGTGAACCTGAAGGTAGGGGAGAAGCAACACTAAAGCTGATTAGACTTTGAACACATGGAGATCCCTGCACAGAGGACACAGCTGACAGAAACTCTGCTCATTGCTCTGGACACAGGTACACATATATGTATGCACAGACACTGCAAAAGACTCCTGTGCTAGTCAGATGGATGGCTGCTAATCCTGCCCCTATAAACTAGCTACCTGTGGGCCTTTTTGCTCTCCACTTCATCCTCCAGGCTCCCCTCCTCACAGTAGACTGACTTTTAAAGAATGCTTCTGGCTCACTCCAGCTCAAGTTTTCCTGCTACAGACAACAGAATAAAACTTGCCTGCTTCTTGGGGCCTTTACAGCCCCACCTAAGCACCCCTACTATATTTACCCCCATCTTCCTACTTCTCGGTCACAGTCATCTCCCCATCCCCCAGCTAGCTCCAGCTTCTGTCTACCTTTTCAGGAATTGCTTCCCACAATCCTCTTTGACCCATCATGCCTGGTTGGGGTCTCCTAAAGGCTTGTCTTCAGTCCAGTTGACCTGCTGTTGGTGCTGTATCTCTACTTCCTAATCATGGCATGTCTGGTGCTAGGTCACTAGAATGAGCTGAAGGGGCACACACTTATACCAACACCTCTTTTCTGCTATTGTGTAAGACTTTGCAGCTTACAGAGCGCTAAGAATCCTGAGCAGGCAGGCTCTAAAGGACAGCACTATCTAAAAGGCTCGGGCAGAGCTCAAAGGATGCCCCAGCAAAGGTGAGCAGTAGAGCTGAATTAACCACATATACATTGCTGTCTTGGCTGTTCTGTCCAGTGTGTCTTAGGCTGAGACTTCTAGTTGGATCCTCAGGCACAGAACAGCATGGGACTCCAAAGTTACAGACAGACAGATGGACAAACAACTAACACAGGGTAAGCACTGGCCTGAACACAGCCCTGTGTGGGCATTGAAGCCTGGGCAACAGGAAGCAGGAGCCTGGCTGCAGGGATAGGGGACTCACCTGGGATAGGGGGCGCCAGGGGCGGCAGTGGGGGCAGGGAAGTGCTGTCTATATCCGCAGGAAGGGGACAGGGGGTAGAGAGGAGGGCTGGGCCTGTGGTTGGGAGAGACAGCTGTTAGCCGTCTGACTGCTAGCCAGACATGGGAAGGACTTTGCCTTTTGTGGTGGGGCTCATACAGAGTTCTACATGCATATGCAGTCTTTTCTCAGAAGCTGCTCTCTGTATGCTTTCTACCAACACTGTCTGGACTGCTCTCCTGTCCCAGTGTGCCTGCTTCAACTCTTAAGTTTTACTATCTTCTAATGTGTATAATTATTTTGCCTGCGTGTATGTCTGTGCACCACATGCAAGCCTGGTACTCTAGGAGCTTCAAAGAACGGGTTGGCTCCACCACGTGGGTCCTAGGAACCAAACCCTAGGTCCTCTGGAAAAATAGCCAGTTCTCTTAACTGCTGAGCCATCTCTTCACAACCCCTTGCTTTAACTCAAAAGCCCAGGGGCCCCAAGGAGAATGAGGTGTCTCTATGGGCTCCTACAGTTCCAAATCAAGACAGTGTAAACAGTGCATCATAACTGCTGGCTTCTTGCCTGTGTGTCCACTGGGCAGCCTTTATTTTGAAAGGGCAGAGACCTTAAGGTCATAATCAGCTCCAGCAGAGTTTCTTTGGCACCTGATTCCTTGCTAGCACATACAGAGCTCAGTGCAGAAAGTGAGAATGCTCCATGTCTCACCTGGCAGAAGCTAAGAACATAGAGCTACCCTTCTCTGGAGGCTCAGGTGGTTCAGATTCCCTGGTCTTTGGAGCTGTAGACCTAAGGGATTTAAGAGGTTGTCCAAAGAGTTGTCTGTTAGGAGCACTGGCCTGGCATCATCAGACTGAACGCTGAGTCCTGCCTTGGTCCTGGGGTACACTGACTTGTATTCAGAATGGAATTCTGTCCCAAACAATCTGGAAATGGAGGAGTGTGCTGATCATGGATAAGTAGCAGGTGGAATGGGGCAGGTAGGCCCAGGTTGAAGGTTTGCCTTTCACTGCCTTTGTGGGAAGACAGCTTTTCCTGCTGCTAGAGACCTGCTCAGGTCACACTGTGGTCAATGAGTAAAAGGCAGGCCAGTGGCCTGTAGAGACCTGATTCCAGCTGACAACAGACTCTGACCAACGATCAGGCCTGGTCCAACCTTAGTAGACCCTTCCAGTAGGCTGGGCACAAGTGTGGCTCAAGCAAGCACCAGAGACCAGGAAGGATCCCATTCCTCATACAGCTCCACCAAGGCTGGGACAGACTGGCAGCACACAGGCCACCAGGAAGTTACCTACCAGGAACCTGTGAGAGGCAGTAGCCTCTCCTTTGTTGGTGGTTTATACCACCACCTTGCTCAGGTTTCCAACTTTCCTTCCTTACCTTCTGGAGAATTAATTGCAATAGGGTTGAGACCAGTAGCCAGCATTCTTACCTCCCTAAAGGAAGTAGTACATCAAGCCTCTGGGAAGTGCTCACAGTCACAAGGATTGCTAGCTCAGAGCTAGGTTAGGCTAAAGCTGCTGGCTACAGAGCCGGCAGCTCGGGTCTCAACAAGTTGGGTAGAGGAGGAACACAGAAGGGCAGATACGGTGTCCCCTTTTCTCTGAGCCCACACTTACCAGCTCACAGTATGGGGGAGCTGTCCCATGCTGCCTGAGGTCAAAGAATAAAATCCAGAGAGATCTGGGGTCTGCAGCGGCCTGTGAACTGTAGTGGAAAAGGGCCAAGTAAGCACATCACTCTGACCTGGGAGGTTGGGACAGTTACTATACCTTGGAGCCTTCTATAAAGGCCTCTAAGATTCCTCTGCTTCCTCTTAAAGAGACCAAGATATCAGATGGTTTGTTTAGAACTACCCTAGGGTGATAACAGTGCCCTTCTGACAAACCAAAGGAACCAACAACAGGGGTGCTGAGTGACTTGCCTTAGGACACTGGTTAGAGGCAAAGCTTTGAGTCCCTGGGTAATGAGAAGCCAAATCTCACAAGCTCCTGGTGCCCTGCCTTTGGAGCCTGTGCTTAGGGCTCTTTCCTGGCTCTCTGGGTAGAAGGCAGCCCCTAGTCTAGAAGAACCTGGCCCCAGGGTTGAGTCAGCTTTTTCCCACAGCTGACAGTGGTGGATTTCAGAATGACTTTGGCTGAGGCTGAGGTGAATCAACCATCTCAACCACCACTTTCCATTTTCTCACTGTGGGGAAAGGCTGTCCAGCTGCAGCCGTGCAGAGGCTGCTTTCACACCGAAATGGAGAGCCAGCAGCCTCACCTTCTGATTGGCTCCTCTTCCCCGTGAAACCCTCCACGGCAGGATCTTGTTTTGCAGCCCAGGCTTGTCTGGAACTTATGCATAGCCCAGGCTGGCTTCAAACTTTCAATCCTCCTGCCTCTGCTTTTCACACCTGGCTCCTTTCTGACGTTTTCTTTGGGCCCTGGGTTTGCAAAGTCCCAGCCTTTTCTGTTATAAAATGTGGGTTCACCTATGAGGCTTAAGAAGCCACAAGTTCCCACCTCAATGTGTTTCTCCCATCCCTGGTCCATACCTTGCTTCTGGCTGATGTCCGCTGGTGCAGGGGTAGGATGTGGACTGCTGAAATGTTCATAGAGTGGAGAAAGTTGGGGGACGCCATGTGGGGGCTGGCCGGGCTTGTTATGCTGGAAAATGACCAGGAGACTGGTGAACATGGAGTATTCTGGGACAGGGGGTGCAAGGGTCAGGGAATGCAGAACTTCAGTGAACTCTGGTCATCCTGGCCGTCAGAAATCACAAGCTTATGGGAAGAGGTCACTGTTTTCCTGCCTCCCAATCTTGCAGACTGACTATGCAGTCCCACCCTCCTAGTGAACCTCTGTGAATACTCAGTGTTCCTCCAGAAGTTCTTCCTGACCTGGCTCTATGAAGCCCGTGGCTGTCTGCAGCCCTTTCCTTCTACAGCTCCCATACTGTTGCACATGACTCTGTCACGTGTTGGCACAGGGAAGGAACCTCCTTAGGCCCGACTCAGGTGAGGTCAGGTGGTACCTGGCTCCCTCCAAGAAGTCTGTCCAGATGTCATTCTTCTAGTTTCCTCAGCACTGCAGGACTCTCTTACTTTTCACAGTTCAATGGTTCTATGTCAGAAGATGACTCAGCAGGTGGAGAGAGAACTCCCAGCCACAAGGAGTCGCTGCCAGGCGTGGTGCGCGTGCCCTTGCAGGCCAAAGTTGTGTGGACATCTACAACTGATACAACTGGGAGGCCAGCTTCCACCCAGACTAACTTGACTGTGGAAACGCTGCTGGCTGAGCGCACACGGGAGTGACTGCTCACCAAGGCACAAAAAGAAGAAATGAGACCTCTTGGAACAAGACCGTAAAGAGAACATCTGGGAGAAATAAAGCAGGTGAAGTTGGCTGCAGGCATTTCAGTGGAACGATTCTCAGTTCTTGGGTGACTTCTGGAAGTCAATGGCCTAGCACAGGTCCCTTGTTTGTTATTTGCCTATTGCATCTCTAGAGTGAAGCCAGAGAGAAAGCTGCCCCTGAGGCCTCTAGCTGGGTACAGTTCTAGTACATCAGACATCCTGGCCTCCAGCAGTCAGCTGCACCTTTCCCTCAAGTCTTGGGCTACCTCAGGCCTCCCCCTGTCTTAGATAAACAAGAGCTGATGTCTGAAGCTGGGTGTGCTGGTGCTCCCCTCAAATCCCAGACTCAAGAGGCAGAGGCAAGTAGATCTCTGAATTCAAGCCAGCATCATCCGGAGCTGTCCGTCCATTAGAAGAGGAGAGACCAGCTGTGAGGTGTGTGGGCAGGTCAGGCACAGGCTGCTATCTCTCCACCTCACAGCTCTCCCTCTACACAACCCTTAGTAGGTCCAGATCTCAGTCTCCCCTCAGCCTAGCCTGTCTCTTGCCCCAAGATCTGTCAGCATCCACAGTGACTTCCAGAATGCTGAGGACAGTCACCATTTCCCCAATCCTTTGCCCTCATGAGAAACTGATTCCTCCTCTTCCCCGAAACCAGGTTCCATTGCTTGATTTTCAGAACACTCAATGCTTCATTTCCCTCCACTCTTCTTTCAGTCTGGACTGGATTCTCCTGTCCACATTGCTTTGGCTTTACACACCTTCAGGCTGGGAGCTGGTGAGATGGCTCAGCGGTTAGGAGCACATGCTGCTCTTAGTAAGCCTATAATCAGAGCTGCAGGGAATGTGACGGCCTCCCACAGCACAAACATACACACAATTAAAAATAAAGTCTGGACAACAGGGCAGCATCTATATGATGACTCCAAGTTTCCTTTTCTTTTTTTCTGAGACTTTTTTACTGTTTAACCCTGGCTGTCCTGAAAGTCACTCTGTAGATCAAAATCAGAGTTAGTCTCCAACAGAGATCTCCCTGTCTCTGCCCCTTGAGTGCTGGAATTAAAGGTGTGTGTTACAGTGCCTAACTGACTCCACATTTGCTAGGAACTCTATGCTCCAAATACCTACTCAACTCCAGGTCTAAAATGTCTCCAAACTCCACACTCACACAAGCGCTCTATTACTGAGCTGTTTGTATCCTCAGTCCCGACTCTGACAGGGCACTGTGGACTTCCTCGGTTACTGGCAGCTCCATTCTTCCATTAGTTGAGCAAACCGTTCAGACTAGACAACCTTGTAGTAGTTCTTGACACTGACCCCCATATCCAATATCTTAGCAGATTCTAATGTTCTACCTTCCAAATCTCCAACCACTTCCTGTCTCCTTCTCAACCAGTCTGAGCCATCATTCTCACCCAGACCGCTGAGCCTCTCTGCCCCTGAGCCAGGCTCCAGCAGACACGTCATGTCACTCCTAAGCCCCCTGACTTTACCCGGTGATAGCTGTGTGACCTCCCTCTGCTCCCCTGACAGCAGCATCACCTACAGTGTCCAGGAATTCCACGGGCTGCTTTGAGGTATACTATGGTGTGCAGGAAGCTTGGAAGCTCCAGGCTTGCTGACCATTTCCTGGTCCTGGTCCTCCAGGACCCTGGGGAGCCTCTCTCATGTCCTGGATGGGAGTGACAATATCAGTCCTGGTCACCTCATCAGTCTTAAAACAAAACATGCTTTGTCCTAATTTTGAGGAGCAACTGCTGAGGCCCTTCATGAAAGAAAGCTTCCTGACAATCTTTAAGGTTTTTCATCTTCATAGATTTCAAGACAGTGGCCTTCAGCAAGCCAACAACCTGGTGGCAACTCTACTCCTTCAGAATTTAGACCTCATGGCATTGCACCCTTCATATCGCCTAAAGCCCAGTTTTACTTCCTGAACCCCAGGTTGCAGTGCAGCCTGGGTTAAGCTGAAGCCCCAGAAATCCAGCTTAGTTTACAACCCCTGCCTACTGCGTGCTTGCATGCGTGCAGTTGGGGTCTGGGGATGATGGGCCTGTCCTGCCTACTGTGTTTCCTGGTATTTGGGGGAAAGCCTCATTAGTTAGAAGTCTGCAGATAAACCACAGAAGTACTGGGTGGGCAGTGTGGGGTAAAGAATCCATCAGCAGCCAGAGGTCCTGAGAGGCCAGGGCTCCAGGGCAAGCTCTAAGGGCCTGGCCGGTTCCTCCCGGCTTGTCTAGTCTCTCCCCCCTACTCAGCTTGTTCAGTGCTTGGTGGTTCTAGCCAGGGGGAACCGTCTGGCACAAGGCTCCCTGCCACCTTTAGCCAGCAGAACGTCCCGCTCCAGGGCTTCAGTACAAGGCTGTCTGAGCGCCAGACTTCCCAGACAACAGGGTGGGGTTGCCTAGGGCTTGGTGGGAGCACGGCAAGTTCAGAGACTTGAGCTCTTCTCCCTCATCTGTCTCCAAGGGAAGGAGGTAGGTTTGAGTTAACTGTCCCCACCAGGCACTGATTGTCTCAACAGCTGAGTCCCTCGTCTGTGGGACACAAACATGCAAACAGCAGAGACTCAACTGCACTTAGTGCTTTCCCTACAGAAGACACTCCACACTACTCCCTGCCTTAGCCCGAGCTCTGGCAGCTACTCCCACCAGGCTGTGGCACTCCAGGACAGGTCCAGAACTCCAGTCCCAGGGGTGCCTACAGCTACCCTGCCATTCTAGCCTGCTGGCCAGCCGATGACCAGCTCCCCTCCCAACAGAGGAGGTCCTTGCTGCTACTGGCATATTCTTCCTGTTCAGACGCTCCCACACCAACCCTCAGCTACTGTCCCAAAGGTATCTTCTGGGAAGGTCCCTGCTCCAGTGCCCTAGCTTGGCTACCACCTCAGGCCAAGGCAGTGCAAAGGGGAAATGGGGACCTCTGAGCAACTCTCTGCTTCAGAGTTGAGCTTGGGCCCAGCTAGGCTGTCCCAAGCCCCCCACTTCCTGCAGTTCAGGTAAAAAATAAACACAGTCTGCATTTTCCCTGCAGACCGCAGCGGTCTGCTCACAAGGCTGAGAGCTCTCTGAGAGCCTCTGCCGCCGCCAGCAGAGAAACTCCCTTGCCTCTGACGGTTGACTCTGAAAACCCCCAAGCTCTTAAGCCCCACAACACTTTCCCAGCGAAGAAAGTTGCCATTTCCTCTGGCCTCAAGCTCAATGGGGTGGAAGAACAGGTCCTCTCAAGAAAGCCCAGTGCCAGAGTTGGAGCCAAAAGAAGCATCCCTGAACATCTAGGACCCAGAAGCTCAAACAAGGATCAGGATGTGTCCCCGAGCTCCTAGCTTGTGTCAGGCAGAGCATGTCTGAGGCTGCAAACAGCATCTGCTAACGACTGAATGCTGACCTCTGCACAGGCACAGTTCTGAGCACCAGACATGCCTTCAAACAGTACCGTTTGCAGGCACAGGGACTGTCACCACTGGTAGATAAGGAACTGAAGCATAAGGTCACAGTCAGAGCTCAGCTGCCAATGGCTACAGTGCAGAGACCTGTGATTTGCATGAACACAGCAGGAGGCTGGGGTGCAGAGGAGGCTGTACCCATCTCTCCCTTCAGCCAGGGTGCTCTACACTGTGCTGAGCCCATGTTCCTGGCTCTAAAAGGAGTCACCTGAAACCAACCTGACAGTGGAAGCTGGCACATGCCCTGAGGCCCTAGCCACATCTGTGCATCCTGGGCCTGGCCTTGTTCTGCTTAAACACCTAGATCTGTCTCAAGGCCTCTTCCCGCCCCCGAGACTCCATTTTGCTCCGCTCTACGCCGGTTCCTACACTACCTATGACCTCCTCTAGACAAGGGTCGGCCAGCTTGGCAAGCATGTGCCTGAGCATCCCAGAGAGCTGGACCCCTCTGGCTTTCCAGGCTTTGCACTCACATCATTTCTTGACGACCTGGAACAAAGGCCTGGGAAACCGTTGGTGCCCCAAATCTCTGCACATCCCATCACACCTGCCATTGTGGCTGGGACTTCTGGCCCCTCAAGACAGGGCTGTCTCCAGCTCCTGCTATGGAGCTGGGAGTAGACGCTAGGGAACCCGTGAGGCAGGCACTGAAGGGAGGCTGTGAGGAGAGGATGACGTCTACAGCGCAGAGCCTGCTGGACCCCTTCAAGGATTCGTCATTAAGGACATTGGCTAGTCCCTCTAAACTTTCCTTCCTCACTCTGCACCAGCAACAGAAGACTGGAGTGCTCTCTCCTGCCTCTGGGAAACCTTTCCAACCGTCCACACAAAGCTGGCTCCCTCTTGTGTCCTTACCTCCCTGTGTTCTGGGATCATGCCTTTGATTTTTTGTCACTGAACTAAAGCTGTATCCAGGTTGGTTCTCTAAAGGTGGGTGCAGATGAACACACATTCAAAGAGACTTGTGGACCTGGGGAAGTCTGGGGCTTTACGCAGGGTTACGGCAGCACACAGAACTGGGACTTTAGGGTCAGGGGTCCATCTGGCACCCAAGCCCCTTCCTTTTCTCCTTTTTACACCCTACACATCTAAGGCACTCTGAGAATGACAATGACCACAGTCACAATCAGACCTGCCACTAGTTCAGATGGTGGTTTTGCTCTAATTAGAACAGGTACGTGTGGACGGAAGCCCAACCCTCATCTTGGGCACACTGCAGGCTGACTTCATCCTCAGCTGATCTCCCCTAAACGGTCCAGTGGCGGCCACTGAAAGTTCCCTCCAATTATCTTCTTGTCTTCACACCCAGTCACTGTCCCGAAACAACGACTTGTGTGTTCTTGGGCTCTGACTAGCTCAGAAGAGCTCGAATGAAGTGCTGGATAGTGCCAGAACCCACAAGAATGAACTTCCCAGCATGCAGGACTCCTATACCGTGCAAAGGAAGTCAACCAGGGCTGGGCCTGCAGGTTTCCACAGACCCTCTTGTGCAGGCATACTTCAGACCGGCTGGGAGGGACAGGCCTTGCTCCTTTCGTCCCAGCTCTGGCCACAGGTTCTACTGCCCAAGGCACAGTGCTCTCTAAGAAACAACCTATAAACTTCTCAGCAACCCCGTGCCAGATGCCTACTACAGAACGAGGGCCATGGCCTTAGGGCCAGCAGAGCTGAAACGGCTGGGGACAGCTGGGCCACACCCTAGACCAAGGGGAGGCTTTAGATCCACCTGTCAGCAACAAGGTTGCCATGGTTGCAGAGCCCTGCCAATTGCATGTAGCTAGTCCACTAACTAGTCTCCTGGCCCTGACATCAGATAACAGACCTGCCTCCCCGGAGGTGAGGACCAGAGTCCCTGCACGCAGCCTTGGCAAACCTGTGGTTTCTCTACCCAGCCCAGTAGCACCAACAGACTGAGCTGAACCCTCATAAACCGAGTAGCCTTGCCCATGGCCTCTCGTGGTTTCTATGCATTTGTCTGCTTGTGTTTTCCTTCCTCCTCTTTGAGGTAAACGCCCCTCAGGACAGGATGTTTTCAGAGGAAAATAGAAGCTTCCGGGAGCTGCTGCAGCTGAGCTGCTAGCTAACACTACAAACACCCTGTCTGGGGACTCTGCAAGCACTGTAGGGCTGGGCAGGCCCCAAGCTTTGCTCCTCCAAAGTGTCTAACAGCAAACCCACCATGGATGTGGCCTCAACCCGGTCTGGGCTTAGCAACAGGGAGAGGAAGCCATGTTAGCAATTTAGAAGCTTTGTGCCCTGGGGGCACAGCTGGAGGCTTTGTAGAGATGAAGGGCCCAGAAGAGGAAAGCAAGGTGCAGACTTGGAGCTGTCCCTGCAAGTCCAGCAATGGCTGGCCCAGTGTCCAGCAGTCCACAGAGTTCCACTTGTGCCAGACTCCTGCCAGTCTTCCCAAGCCTCATCTACAGATGAGGATGGTGAAGCAAAGAACAGCCCAGTGAGCCGCTCAAGTCTCACGGCCGGCAGCCACCATGTCTGGGTCTGAGTCCAGGCCCTGGCGCTCTTGGCCAGAGCTCACGACAGCACTTATGCTGTCAGCCCCTTGCCAAGTAAATCTTGGTTGGCTGTTTTCAGACAGGGTCTTGCCTATGTAGCTCAGGTGAGGCTGATGGAAGACAGTCAGCAGTAGTTAGACTGTGGGAGAGGAGAGACCTGGAGACCTCTTGCCCCCAATTTAATCCATGAAGGACAGACAGCATGGGGCCCTCCAAGTCACCTGGACTGCCTAGACCGCCTTAAGACCTGGAGCCACACAAGGATGCTCATTCTGGTCTGACCCTTGGAGCTCCTTTGGTTAAGACCTGGGAGCTCTGTGTAGACTCAATCTAGCCATTCATCCCCAAGGTCACAAGACAAGGTGCAGAAAGAAGTTGCTAGAGGTAGGCACCCAGCTCTGGGGTGCTGCCCTAACCCCTACACCCAGTATAAGCAGAGGTAGGGCTGTGCCGTTCCAACTGCTACAGGGTCCTGAGCTGAGGGCCCTGAGCTGAAAGCCCTAAAGAGCTCTTGTCAAACTGCGTGACAGCACACCTGTAGGAGCAGTGTTCCTACACAGGGCAGGGAAGGCCAAACTCCCACGGCCATGGAGGCAGAAGCATGGGGGAGCCAAAAGCACCCGGCTGTCTGTACCATGAACACTGCCCACGTAGAAACAGGGCACTGTGGAAGAGCTGGGTACAAGTCACTTCTGCAACAGTTGTGCAGGGCATGTCTCTTGGTGTCTACACTTCCTGTCTATAAAATGCCCCATGAGCTAGTGGAATTGTCAAGGCCTAGGTGAGTTCTTATATGTGTTTGCTAATATTCTTTTTGTACTTAAGATCAAAAGGAGAAAGAAACGACTAAAGCCAGCCCTGTCCCTAGACAAAGGCTTTTCAGGAAAGCCGGCTCTGTGCCAAGTAGGGACCGCTGGCCCTCAAAGTCCTTTGGACCACTGCCTGGTCATAATCAGGACAGGATTCTGAACTCCTCTCTGGCCTGCAGCAACCACAAGGGACCGTTCAAAAACACTGTCCTCAAAACGCCCTCATGATGCTGGCAGGAGGCTCTGACTCCCAAGGAGTTCGTTCATAGGTGTCAGACCCAGACCTTGGATTGCCCACCATCTCCTTAGCTTTTCCTAAGGACTCGGAGCCTAGGGAGCTCTTCAACCTGACCCTGGGTATCCCAGAAGGGGAACCTTAGCCAGAGAGGTCTAGCAGCAGGCGTTGGGCTAAGTGAAGACCAAACTGGCAAAGAAAACTCCACAACAGATAATTTCTAACCATCTTCTGCCTCACACCAAACTTGACTCAACCTTACAGGTCATTTACTAACTGTGTGTCTGTGTGTGTGTGTGTGTGTGTGTGTGTGTGTGTGTGTGTGTGTGTGTGTAACATTTTCTTGGGGGGTCCAGGGAAGAAGCTCTGGACTCATGTCTCTCAAGAAATGCAGCCCTCCTCACCACCCCAGGACCTGGAGAGCCCAAGTCATTTCTTGGGGTCAGAGGAAAGCCACAAAGGTCCACAGCCAGCACTGTTCCTGTCCTACAGTCTAGAACAACCGGAGACATGCAGCAAGGCACAGGCAGCAGGAAAAGAGCCACATCCAAGTTCTGACCACCAAGTACCTCTCTGAGCCTCAGTTTCCCTGGCAATAATAGAACATGCCGTGTGTGTTTGTGCACACAGAGGACCGTGTGTGTTTACATGGCAGCCAGAGGTCATAGATTTCCTCGTTTTCTATTTTCTGAAACAGGGTCTCTCAGTAAAGCCGGGGCTCCCCAGCCAGGCTGGTTAGAAAACTCCAGAGTCGGCCTGTGTCTGCCTCCCTGGCACTGTGGTTGCAAATATACACCGCCGACAAAACAAAACTGGGCCTTGAACTCACTACATAGTAGAGGATGACCCCGAATGTCTGCTCCTCCTGTCTAGGGTCGTAGGTATCTACCAGTCTATCCAGGTTATGTAATGCTAGAAACCACGCCGAACCTAGGAAGGGCTTCCAGCGAGCACTCGGAACCTACAGGGATTATTTTATTTGTTTTCATTTCTTGGTTTTTTTTTTTCTGTTCTAGCATAAAGGAAGATACATCTAGACATATGAGATGTTCTGTTTTCTGAGCACCTACTGAGTGTCAATCCTGTACTAAAAGGAACGGAGATAGCCCATCTCTTCTTCCAGCTGTTTCTGATCAGAGCTGCCTACTGTCCCTGCATGTTTCACTTGATGTAGCCACCAACCTTTGGTCTCGGATCTCCCTGCTTCATCTGTTCCCTACATCCCCACCCACAGGGCTGCCCACAGCAGGCAGCTCCCGGGGCCGTACACGGCTTCAAAGCCTACCATCACGCTCTAGGGTGGCCACCGCAACCAGCACACCCCAAGTGTCCAGCCATGCCTGGCAAAGACTCCACTGCTTCCCATAGGCTGCCTCGAGCATCAGAGGCCCACCCACCTTCTGCCTGCCTGGCCACCAGGAGGCCGCAGAGCCATCTGATCTGAGTGAAACTTCAAACTTAATGACTTTCATGCTGGTTATTTAAAACGCAATATAATTTTCTTAAACACCCTATTATTTCCTTTGATAGCTACAAAGCTTCCCCCAATCCCATAAGCATGTTTATTTTTAGAGAAAAGAGTGGTTTGCAGTTGGTCACAGAGACCATAGGGAGAGGGAACCCACAGAGAGCAGGGCAAGGAGTCAGCGCTGGCAGCCTGGAGGCCCTTCTGCTGCTGGCTCTCCACCCAGCCTACCATCAGACAGGCCCACCCTTCCCTCCCCAGCACCTCAGCCAGTGACCCTCCTGTCCCACACTAGATAGTGACCAGGTCAGTGGTGGGCTGGGTCTCGGCCCCTGATGGTTCCACAGTAAGCCTAGGGAAGGGTCCGTACCACACTCTCCAGCAGTCTTTCTCCTGTTCCAGACAGTCCGCCTCAGGTAAGGCCTTGGGCCTGAGGCCTTGGCCAGCAGAGTAAGAGCCATGTCTAGATAGAGCAGCCTCAGGCAGTGACTGCCCACAGTAGATGGGTGGGTGGTGGGTTTGTTCAGCCCTGCCATTCGAGGCTGCTGGGCAAAGGCGGTGGCACGGAGGAGGGTTGGTGTGCAGAGGTCAGCTGAGCCCCACCAGTGCGGGGCGTCCTCTGGGAGCAGCTATTTTTAGGTCTGAGGCTTTCATGTGGCCGAATGATGGGAGTTTACAAAGCATCAGTAATGCGTTTCAGATGGCGGCCCAGCAGGCCAGGAGGCTGGGCCCCTGACACCAGAGACAAGTCAGACTTACTCAGCGTCTCCATTTTGGGTTCCCATCACCTGTCCTTCCCTCTCCATGGCCCCTGCGACCTAATGTCGAGGCTGGTCCTTGCAATGGCCAGCAAATCCCACGCTATTAGCAGACCCTTCCAGTTTATACCTATCTGAACGTCAAGAACCCTACTGGGACCAGGATTCCCACCCCTTGAGGAGAGGATACTGAGACCCAGAGAGGTCAACAGGCCACCACAAACCCCTGCCTTTACAGGAAAACCAGTTTGAAGGGAGTGATCCACTCCCATTGGCCCCAGGTCTGTTCACACTTAGTGAGGTTTGGGCAGCACTAACCATGTACATCCTGAGCCCACACCGATTGTTCCCTGGGGCCTGGACCTGCCCACCCAGGCCTGAAGTCTCTGCTATATACACGTCATCTGGAAGCAGACAGTGTGGGGCCCAGACAGCTTTCCTGTCCTTGGAGAGGGAGGTGGCTGTTTTAATGGGGGTGAGGGATTGAGGAGGAAGCGTATTTATTTGACAGCGTGTCTGCTTCCTCTGATCTCCAAGGAGTTCTGGCTGCAGAGTCAGGGCCTCGAGGGAAGGCTGTGTCACCCGCTTGGCTCTGGCTCTAAGGCAGAATCTGGGTGCAGTCCAGGGAGGCTGTCTCCATGGGTGGGACAGGCCACGAGAGCAGCCTCCTGGCAGGAGAGACCCAAGCTCACACCCTCCCCAGCTCTGCTGAGGCAAAGGTCCCTCCTCCGTCCCGAGTGCCTGGGTACCAGGTGGAGCAGCGGCAGTGGATGGCATGAAACCTCTGACAAGAACAAGCCCTACTAAGCTCTGCTGGCACAAGCCTGTAATCCCCACTACTTAGGAAGCTGAAACAAGAGGTGCTCAAGAGCTAGCTGTTAGTGCTACAGCGTGGGTTCAAGGCTAGCTTGGGAAAGAAAGTGACACCTTACCTCAGAAAGTACGAGCAGAAGGGCTGGAAAAGCGGTGCCGAGAAGAGCCCTGACTGCTCTCCCACAGGGCTTCAGCAAGTGAGAGGGAGAGAAAGGAGATATAAAAGTTCTGCAGATATAGTTCGAGCCCCAGCAATGCCAAAACCAACCAAACAGAAAATACAATAGAATAGATGGCGAGCCCACCATTGCTAAAGCAAGCTTTCCAGTCTGAGGCCAACTACCCAATGCTTGTAACTGTTTTGTGAGACAGAGTCTCATGTAGCTCAGGCTGGCCTTGAACTCAGGGATCAACTCCAGGGCTTTGTGCTGCTGACTAGGTTCTACCAACGGAGCTACACCCCTAGCCCAGCATCAGCTCTTTAGAGACCGTTTCTGTTGTTTTGTTTTTCGGTGGTTTATAGTTGTGGGTTTTTGGTTTGTTTTTTGTTTTGTTTGGCTTTGGATTTTTTTGAGGTTAGATTTAGTCCTGGCTGACCTAGAACTATGTAGACCAAGCTGGCCTTCAACTCACATCAATCCACCTGCTTCTGCCTCCCAAACCCTGGGATTAAGAATGTGCACCACCAGAGTCAGTGTGTGAGGAGAGGCCACAGACTGCCTAAAAGAGGCAGCAGAGAACGTTCTAGGTTTCAGAGACCTCCTTATGTCCCTGGGCCCTCTGAGCCTTGCTTGGTGCACTCGGATCAGAGGTCCTTTGGCTCACCAGTGCTGTGACTGACAGCAGTGTCCACCTTGGAGGTCATCTCGCCTCTCGTTGGCCTCTCATTTCTCCAGAGCTCACCCTTCCCATGGTCTGTGCACATTCCTCCAATCACCCTGCCACTCCCAGTGTCCACCCTGCCCCAGTCTGCCACAGTCCTCCGCCTCCATGTCCAACCCAAACCATCTGTGGTGGGCACCGCCCTGCCTGCCAAGGCTGCCAACCCAATGCATGTGCCTACCACCCTCCCCCGCTCTAGAATCAGTGAGGACCGGGCCCCAAGGTCACACGACAGACCTTTCCTGGCAGCACGGCCTGCCTCGTCTCACATTCCTCAAGGACCCTAGGGTTGGGTCTGTGCAGGTGTGCGAAACAAGCCCATCTAGGCCTCTCTCCTCAGTTCCACTGCGCCCCACCCAGGGCGCCCTCCCACTCGCCCCTGCAGAGGCTTCTCTCAGGAAGCCTCGCCAGCTGCCCCCACAGCCGTTCACTCGAATGCATTCTGTCCAGCTGAGAAGCACACTGGAGAAGGGTTGGGGCTCTCGGGGAACTGCTCTCTGTCTTTCCAAGGACTGAGCTCTGGTGGGCAGTGGTAACCTCTCATCTGCGTGACTCAGGAATACAGTGTGGGGTCAAGGTTCTAGCAGGCACTGCTCCTAGGGGATGATGACTCCCTGGGGGACCCCAGTCCAGCCTGAGGTACAAGGGGCCACAGCTGCCCTTTTCCAGTCCTCCAGTGTAGCTTCCACTCAACTTCAGACTTCACATGTGATATCTCACTCCCCAAGGAGCAGAGCCCTCCTATGCTTGCTTTCAGAGGGTGGTGGGTGACGTTCCCAGGGCTGTCCAGCTGGGAGGTAGTGGATCTATAGCAGAGGAGTGATCTTCCAGACTAAATGCTTTTCCCCTTCATGTTAAGGCAGGATCCTTCCCATCTGACTTCCCCATTCCCCCCACTCCCCCATTTCCCCCTGCAGATGTAGAAGGGTACTCCTCAAGAATCTGAGCACTGTACAGTTGGGGGATGGTGACGTTTCTGTGACCTGACAAGCCACCTGTTTCCTCCAACACAGCCTTGTTTGTACACAGTGGCAGGAAACACTGCTTACAAGGTGTGAGGGGGTGTGACTCTCTATCTCTGGGACCACAGCAAACCTGAGGAGGAACTGTAGCTGCTCCCCTACCTCTACCCCACAGGCTCTGGGCCCACCCTAACCTAATCTAACCTCAGACTTTGAACTGGCAGCCCTAGAATGCTTTACAGTTCAACTTAACCCTGCTGCTTTCAGGGGCAGGGGAGGGTTGTGGTCTCTACAGAGTGCACCCCCACCACTACTGTATGCCCTCCTGTGACCACCCAAACCCACGGCTCAGAGCCACCGGCAGAGCTGGGACAGAACACTGGGTCCTAGTGGCCCTAGCAACCATCGGGGCTTTGTACTGACCTTGGCTCTCTGCTTTAGTGGGCCAGCTCATCCTGTCCTTCCAAAGGAGTCAGAAGCAAGCTCTAACTGTCCACCCTGGACAGGGTGAAGCTGGAAGGCTCAGCTCTAAACAGGAGTCTGAAAGGCAGGCTTCCTGACCCTGCCAACAGCAGCAAAGTGAAAGCCACCTTCAGAGATCCCTAGCTGGGGACGGAGGAGAGGCAGCAGAGTCCAAATGCTACCCCAGTCCCTCACAGGCTTCGGAGACATGCGGCTCCTGGGAACTTCAAGCCCCACTGCCCACCCAGTGAACGCAAAACAGCACAGTCCAGGGTCAGCTCTGCATCAGCTGGAGAGCAGGCAAAGGCTCAACACCCAGCGAGGGGCTGGGGCTGCACCACTTCCTGGTCCCAGAATTACTCCGGATGTTGAATCCAGGGAAACCATCCGAACGAACACCGAGGTCAAGAACTGAGAGGGGACCCATGGGTGCTGCCTGGGCTGCACTGGTCAGAGCTCTACAAACTAGCTCTGGATGCAGTGCCAGGAAAAGGTCTGCAGATGGCTTGGCGGCCAACGACACGGCATCTCCATTTTCCTTGCAAAACCTGATTTCCTCACATTTGACTACACCTTTGTGGTTGTGGGTATGGGGTGGGAATGACTTTAGGATAACACACCCCTACCCAAAGACCCCCGAGGCAGGGCAGAAGCCAGGTAAGAGCCTGGCAGCCTGAACCCTATACCTGTAGGGTTCAGACATTCAGACCACTCTGGCCCAAAGTAGAAGCACAGCTTCTGGCATCTGAAGGCCCATGAGCCGCCCCTGGGCCCAGGAGAGCCAAGACTGGCCATGGCCAACACACGCCCCCACTAACTTCCCTGGCACTTCTCCGGCAAAGCTGCAAATCCACACTCTACTTTAGAAGGGTGCTTGCTAGTCCACAGCCCAGAAAGGAAACCAGGAGACATTAAAAGAAGGGTTCTGTAAGTGCCCTGGACAGAGGCACCCACTGCCTTACTCAGATGAGCTGCCAGGATACCTGAGGAAGACCGGGCAGAGACTCCTGGAGCAGACAACTGAAATAAGTCCTGACCGAGGAATGAGGTGGTGTTTGTGTGAAGTGCTGAGGACACAGGTACGGAAGTTTGAAGTAAGGGGGGGTCTTGTAGGGGTAAGCTCCACTAGGACATGGTTGTAGGGGAAGGTATTGATTAACTAACTGGTTCTTTATTGAATCAATAAAGGAGGCAGAAGCCAATCACTGGGTGAAGGGGAAAAGGTGGGACTTCTGGGTCCCAGGAGAAAAGGAAGGGGACAAAAGGAAGGAGGAAAGCGGGGGGAGCAAGGAGAAAGCAACAGTCATGCAGGTAGGTCTTGGGGCTATAGGTTGTAGCCTCCACTGTGGGCAGAGGTCAAGGAGAATGGGGCAGCCATTGAGTTATCTGGTTAGTTTTAAGATATTAAGGCAGTCTGGTGTTTTCCATCCATGGTGACTAAGGTGGGCACTGCCAGGGAGGTCCTTGGCAGTCTGGCAGAGCTAGCTGTGGGAGGTTGAAGGAGCTCAGGCAGAGCTCCTAAGAAAGGGCTTGCGTGTTTATAAAATCACACATAACACATGCGCTGGCTACTTTGAGGGGCAGAGAGAAGACAGGGTGCCTCGGCACTAAAGCTGTGGCCGACAGCTTAGACTTTCCTCCAAGAGCAGAAGCCCTTGTGTTTGGAGGCAAGAGATGCCATCCCACCCTGACTCAAGTTCCTCGGGAACTCTCTCACTACTGTGTGACTGTGGAGTAAGGTATGGGTCGGGGGTAGGGGAGAGAGGGAGGCAAGGGACCCTGGAGCTTCTGCCACATCTGCTGGCAGCTAGAAGGCAGCACCCATGTGGGTACTGGGTGGTGGCATGACAAAGTGAGCAGGAAGGTCTGGGATGTATGTAGAGACACATGCCTGACCCACGGTTGTCTGCAGAGAGGCCCCGAGCTTACGACGCTGCTCACTGGAATCCCATGGCCCATGCTGGGGCTAGCCAGCTCTGCCTAGCACACCCATAGATGGGCCTTCTAAAATATCGAGGTCTTTCCAGGGATAACCCTGCTTATGGTCACGTGGCATCCTAGAGCCACCACTCTACCTCCAAGAAACTTCACTGTATGATGCCAGCTACCATTAAGATGTGTAGCAAACCATCCCTGGGGGGGGGGGGGAGGCTAATACCCAGCTCTGACAGGGAGCCCACAAGGCAACAGTAGTCCCCTCGTTGGCTCCCAGGAGTTCTGCTTATCCCCACTCTCCTGCTCCCTTAAGGGTTTACTACATGGCTTTCAGCCTGGACCTCAACCCAGGAATATAGAGGGGAACTTAATAGCCAGGGCCCAAGCGTGAGCTCCATGTCTCCCTTCACTTTCCAAACTGGAACACATATTCAAGTACCAGAATGCTGCGGAGACCAGGGACAGGGAAATGTGGCCTCTACCGTAGCCAAATGCTTCAGCTTAAAGAAATAAGTTGAGACATAACTCTCATACCATAAAATACTCCACTTTAAAGTGTCACCAGTCACCCCAATTTCATTTTAAAACATAGTCATCACACCAGAAGAAACCCCGCAGCCACCAGCAATCACCCCATCCCCCAATTCTCAACTACCTGCAACCCCCAAGCTGTCCTGTTTCTCTGGTTGGGATATTCATCCAGATGGTAAAAGGCTCTTTAGCCTTCCAGGTCTTAGGGTCCAAGAGCCCACAGAAGAAACCAAAGACTCATGTTGCCTCTGTCCTGTGTGGGATATCACTGTCACGAAGGTCACTAGCCTGGGTTTCCCTAAAGAATCCCTTACGCCAGCACCTGCCCCCAGAACCCAACCTAGTACACCAGCGTCCCCTCCCCCTCCTCCTCTACCCCAGCTCTGTTCTGAGTCTCAAATCAGAGGAAACAAGATAAAAAGCAAACAGGAACCTGCTACCAAACCTGATGGGACAATCTGAGTTTGATCCCTGGGACACACAAGTTGTTCTCTGTCACCCCTACCCCATGCAGCCACATGCACGTGTGCACACACATACATGAATGGCACAACAAGAAGACCTCCCACATCCATGGCTATTGGCCTAGGCCACTAATAGCCTACAGTCCTACAGGAGACACCCCACCAACACCAGCTGAGGGGTCACCTTTGAGCAACTTTCCATGCCCAGTGAAGGTGTAGAGGAAACCAAATACCAAAAGAGCTTCTTGATCTGGGGATGAGCCTGTGTTCTGTGGCAGTTGGCTATGGTCAGTCATTTGACTCAGCGCCCTGGGCTCGGCTCTGGCCTGTTTAGATAGGTGTCGCTGGTGTAACCATGTGGGCATCCCATTTACAAGGTCCCTGAAACAGACTTTCCCTGGTACCTAGGAAGGCCTACCCACTGGTCTTAAGGCATCTCAGCATAACTGCTGATCTCCTGTATGCCCTTGGGCAAGGCTGGGCAAAGAGAGAGAGGCCAATATCCAAGGCCAGTTGCCAGGGAATGATCGGTATTGTCTTCCTACAGAGCACTGTGGGAAGGGATCAGCCTCGGCAAAAGACTCCCAGCCCCCAAGGTCCTTACAAGGCACTCCTTACCTGTTAAGCAAATGAGGGTGTCTTTCCCAGCACCACAAGTAAGCCCTCAAGTCGGTGACAAATATGCTCCCCCAAACATGGGATGACCAACTTTGCTTCGTAAAACCAAACTGTACTTGGAACACCCACACAGTTCTTCACCAGTTGCAAGCTACTTTTACTGTTTTCTTTTTTTACTTATTTGCTATGCATTCTCTCAGGTTTGCTTAAAGAGACTCTCTCGGGGCAGGAAGACGGCTTAGCAGCTAAACTCATTTCTGCAAGCCTGTTGGTCCGAGTTCCATCCTCAGAACTCATGTTGAAGTGGAGAGAGCCAACTTCAGCTGTCCTCTGGGTGTGCTCACACTCATATACATTATGCACTTACAGTCTCTCTACATTCCTGTACATCTATGTCCCTGACCCAGCACCCCTCTAGCACAAGCCCCTGCTCGGTAGGTGATGCCATGGCCAGGAAAGTCAGAGCCTGCTCTCCCATCCCCATGATACCAGAAGGCAGTGGTGAGGACAGGGGCTGAGGAGGAAGGCAGGAGCACATAGTTATCCATCTGCTGTAGCTTGAGAAGGACCCTAAAGTAAAGCATGGACAGCCCTAAGCCAGGTGAGGGTGAGCCTGACTGTGGGAACCCGCCATCCTGCTCTTGGACCTCTCTGAGCCCCATTACCCTTCCCCTTAAATTGAAGTCACATCACTACCCCATCCCTACCTCTGGCAGCTCTGGGCAGCTCTTGTCTCTGGCTAAATCTGTGAGTAAACCTCCAAACCACACAGCCCTTTCCCTTTGTTGCTGTGCAGTCCCGAATGTCCACCTTGCCAGCAAGGTTCTGGGGGCTCTGCCTTTTGTCTAGTCATGGCTACCACAGTGAGCCTACTCCCAGCCCAAACAATGCTTGCCAGTGACTTCAAAGCGGTAGGTTATGTCAACTGGCCTCCAGATGGATTTGCACCCATTAGGGGATTTTAGAAGGCTATCTTTGTTAAGCATTGTTTGTACAGGGCACAAGTCGCTATCTGGAGCAAGTGGCACTGTCAAGTGGCAGTGTCAGGAGCCAGCCACCTCTTCACAGACAAGAGAAGCGCCTCATCTACCAAGCCATCCCAGAGCAGGCAGACAGGCCACATGGTCAGCAGCGAAGAATGGAGTCCATTTCTAAAGCCTACCAGGTTTCCTCCCTATCCTACCTCCAGGGAACCAGAGCCGAAGCTTGTTCTAGACAACAGCCTCATCTATCTTCTCCCCTCCCACAAGCTTCAGGAAGAAGGGCCACCATTCCTTAGTCGTACAAAGTCTTTCGAATGGGCCTGCCACTAGCCATCCAAGCCTCTAGCCTGGGGCTCCAACATGCACTGGGCTTATGGCTAGACCTAACAGACTGTGATTTCTGTATACCCCAATTCCCAACAGTCTGGAGCCCCAGTAGTTCTCAGGAACACAGCCATGTCACCAAGCCTGATGCTAATTCACGTAGCTGACCCCCTAACCAACACCCTGCTCTGTAGCACATTTAGCAAACCCTTCCTGGTGTGTGGGGGACCAGACCAGCCTGCTCAAAACCCACATTGGGTGGCAAGGACTTACACACTGCCAACTTACACACAGTGGAGCTGGGAACCAGAAAAGGCTAGGTGTTGTACCTGTTCTCACGCCGTAGCTCCCTTGCTTCTCCGGAGAAAGCTAACCACAAAGCTCTTGCTCAGAGCATGCACACTCTAGGGAAGGCCCTGGGCTCAGTTCAAACGTTTTCAGAAGACCCCCATCCCGGTTTCATCATCCCCACGGTCCAACACAGGCACCTGCTTGAGCAAGTTGGAAAGACTAAGGCCAAAAGCAAATGAGAAAGAATGGAGCCCAGGCACTCCTTCAGAGACCTCCTTTAGGGTCAGACTCCTCTAGGTGTGAACTGGGTAAGAGCATGGAGGAATTCTGTGCTTCCCTTTTTCTTTCTTTCTCTTTTTTTTTTGTCCAAGCTTCACTTGCACAGGCAAGTAGGCAGCCAGCCAGCCCGTGACAGGGTCTGATTGCTGCGGTCACTTACCAGCGGGGGTTGAGGCTGGGGATGCTGCCCTGTTCCCGAGGCCGGTGGGTAGTGCATGAGCAGATTGAAGGCAGAGTAGACAGTCTCTTTGTACATGCCACTGGTACACTCCGGGGCCTTCAGGCCTGGAAAAACCACAGCTGGGTCAGACACCAGCCCAGCCAGCTGCTCCAGAGGTGGGAAAAATTGCCAAGGGGTCCCCGTCAAGTTCGTGACTTGACGGGGAACGAGGACCTCCGAACGGGTGGGAATATCAGCAAGGCCAAGTTTTTGAGGAAAGACCCCCCGAGTCCAGATCTCCACTTAGCAGCCGGGACTTGACTCCCCACCCCACCCTCCTGCTTGGGAACCTTAGTCAAGGCTTGCTCCTCAAGGCAAAGGATTAGTCAGTCACCTGGGCTGGAGGGGAGGCGGAGATGGCGGGGGTCTGTTTACTCCTATAAAGGTCAGGGCACCGGAAGTGACTCCAGCTCAGCGGCGCCCGGGAAACCCGCCCCCCTACTCCCCCTCCCCCGGTTCTAGCGCCTTCCCCAGCCGCGCAAAACTCACTGTCCTCTAGGGACTCTGGAAGTTTGTCGGAGAAAAGTCTCTGCGAAGTGTGTTCTCGTCCCAGGGCCTGCAGAGCGAAGCAGAGGGGCCATGAGGGGCGGAGGGAACAGGAGGGGCTCCAGAGATGGGACCCACGAGGGCCGTGGCGCGGGGGGCGGGTCCGCACGATACCAACTCCGGACGAGGTCCTCCGGGAAGGAGCGGGCCGGGCTCACCTCGGGCGCTCCCTCGGCTTCTCCATGAACTCGGACGCCGGGACCCGGGACCCCGGCGCCTACGGCCGCGCCTTCGGACTCATTCACCAGTGAGGACTTGAGCTCCGCCAGGTCCCGCTCGGGGCCCGCGGCACTGTCGCGATTCTTATCGTCCTGTTCCTCGCCTTCGTCCTGGAAGGCCAGCAGCTCATCAGGCGCGCCGAGGTCGTCTCCAGCGCCCGCGCCGCCCCCGCCCGAGTCCAGCTGCGGCATGGTGCGCTGCGCCCGCCCGGGCGCCGGGTGCGGGGCGCGGAGCCGGCCCGGGAGGCGGCGAGCCCAGGGTGCGGAGGTCCGAGCCCGGAGCGCGGCGGGCGGAGCGCACGCTGACTCCGCCTGAGCGGCCAGTGGGCGCGGGGCGAGGGCGCGGGGCACCGCGGCTTTGGGAGCTGGCGGGTCGGAACATCAAAGGCACCGCGGGCAGCGAGCCGGGGGCGGAGCGGGCGCCGGGGCGGGGCAGCGGTGGGAGGAGCTAACGCCGCAGACCCCGCCCCTCTCCCTGGAGAGACTGGGACAGGCCCACTGGGCATAATCTTAAAGGGCTCGCTCTCCTCCAGCTAGTCTCTGACCCTGAAATCCATCACTAAACGGTGGAACTCCACTTCCTTAACTACAAGACAGTCACAGCTTGCGTCCAAGTTGCGGAGGATGGGGTTCCCTAGACCCGTAGAGCCTGTGGGTGGCTTGGAACCTTAGTGTGAACAGTGTCCTTTGCTTAGTCTGGAGGGTGCTTGAAGATGGACCCTAACACACACACCTGCTCCTTTCACCATCCCTGTGGCGACTAAGGACCTTATTCCAGACCCCTTACCCACATCGGCACAAGCATTCACGCTTCACACGTTTATTGAGCGCCTGCCTGTTGCATGTGCAAATCAAACACCTTAAATATATGACATGTGGCGGCCCGAGGCGAGGAAGGATCATGGCCACTCACGTGGGTTCTCCAGCCCGCTATGACTTTCCCAACTAAGTTCGACGCCCAGAATCTCCTGTCCAGGAACTGAGACTTCCGGTGGCCACGTGGGCCATGGGATTCTGTCTTGGGGGTCTTTAGGCAGCAGTTCAGTCTGGGAAGTTGCACCCGGAGCCCATTGACTCCGACGCTAGTTAAGGCCGCGTCTCAGTGGCATCTCCTTAGCACCCAGGGACGTATCCAGGCCGACAGGTCACTTTCTGTAAGACACTAGGCCCTCTGGACAGCGATGCAGTAAACTAAGACGGTACACCTCCGCCCTAAGCACGTTTCGGTGTTGGAGAGTCAGTGTGGACCTCCTCCATCTCGTTGGAAAGCAGTTGGGACAACCGTGGGTAACTTATGAAGGAGGACACAGGCGGCCTCTCCGACTCCGGGCCCCACAGGACCCCTGGCAGCGGCGCAAAGCCGGCCGGAAGACAGCCGCACCGCCCCTCCCGGTCCAGGCCCAGCCTGCCTGGCGGAGGATCAAAGAGACCGGGCCTTGCTTCTCAGCGCTCAGATCCTATCAGCGCCCTGCCAGCAGGGCTTCTGGGTCCTCCAACTCCCAGGCGGGATGCCCATTTCACCTCCTTCTCAGCGATGGGGGGGGGGGGGGACTTGGCCATTAATGCTCAGCTTGGCACAGAGATGCCAAGCAGACCCTGCCCTTGGCGCCTGTAAAGTCCTTCCGCAGGTGCCAGTTTGCTGCTGATTTTGACCCCATCCTCTGTAGACTGGGGGCAGGGCAGGGGCTCCAACAGAAAGCTACAGGAGTGGAAGGGCCCAGGGGCGAGGCCTCCCCCACCACCTCCGAGGTTGTCCCGGCTACTTTTGGGGTGAGCACCTCTCTGAGAAAGTTGCACAGAAATTGAGATCATCCTAAACCAAAGCGCCAACGGATCCTCCTAGGTTCATAAACGACTCCAAATTTGGCAAAGTCACTTCCATTATGGTTGGCAGACCATGAGGTTCCAACTGACACAGGCCTTTGGGGGTCGAATTTCTGTCTCTGATGAAGTAAAGTCAGGGCAAGGGAGGTGTGATTCTGCCCTCCGGGGTAATTTTCCTCCCAGCTTGGTATTGCCCTTTTATCAAAGAACAAGGCCTTTCTGCTTTATTGGTGTAGAAACAACCTAGCCTCAAATGATAGTGAAAGGGTTTTTTTGTTTGTTTGTTTGTTTTGTTTTGTTTTTTAATAAGCCCTTATTTGGCAAAAGAAAATACACATTTTCCTGATTTGTTAGCTCTTCCACACTCCAGTTTCTTTGGATGACTTTATAGAGATGTGAAATCCCCCAGTCCTGAGAACTACTGCCCTAAGCCATCCTGGCTCCAAGCCTCACCCCTGGGGGATGAGCAGTGAGGGGGAGGTAAGAAGGGAGAAAAGGAGCTTGAGGAAGGAGAGGGCAGGGGTAGAAGGGCTAAGTGTCTGTCTGTCCATCCACACTCGCTGCAGAGCAGCTGTGTGCACTCTGGCGGGCACCAGAAGGGTCAAGAGACCCGTAGTGGTCAGCATGGTCAGCAAGGTTTAGGGAGGGAGGGAGGGGTGGAATTCACCCGGATGTGGAAAGCCCCCAGGGTTTGGAGAGCTAACCCAGCCTGGGCTACATAGTGAGATTCTCTCTGAAGAAAAATTAAAATAAATAAATGAACAGATAAATAAGTGAATGGGGAATGGGCAGGTATCTCCCAGTAGAAGCTCAGACAGCACCGATTCTGTGACCAGCCCCGGACAGATGACCTCACATACTAGGTAGGTGATTACAGCATGCCAGCATCCTTAGGAGCTTCACACACATCATCTCATTTAATCGTTACTAAACTCTTCGATATGGGGGCAATTTGTCCCCATTTTACTAATGAGAAGACTAAAGCTCAGAGAGGTTGTGCGAGTCACCCAAGGTGTCACAGCTTCAAAATGAGGGTGCTGAGCTGAGCTTCCAGCTCCTGGTGGTCCATCGGCAGACCCCATACCTAACTGCCACACTCATATCCCAGTCAAACATCTGAGAGGCTTCCCCCTCTAAGACCCCCACCCCCACCCACCATCAAGGCAGGGTTTCTTCCTGCAGCTCTGGCTGTCCTGGAACTCACTCTGTAGATCAGGCTGGCCTCAAACTCAGAGAGATCCTCCTGCCTCTGCTTCCCAAGTGCTGGGAAGGGACTTACTTGCTGTGTGGCATACGCAGAGTACTGAGGAACCAGCTCTCACTAGGAAAAATTACTAAACCAGACTTTTGGGGGTCGTGACTCTTCTTTCATGTAGGGGCTATGGAGGAGTGGAGGTTCTGTGGGGTGTAGTTCAGTTGACAAAATGCTTGCCTAGCATGTATGTAGCACCGGGTCTAACCCCACATAACCAGGGTGGCAGCTCATACTCCCCACATAGGCAGGACGATCATGGCCGTGGTCCTCCAGGGCTCACTACATAGGACCCTGTCCCAAAGGGGTGAGGGGATCTTTCAGAATGATGTGTTCCAGCAGCCAAGTCCTTTTGGTCGCTACTCCCCTGGAAGTTCCCAGAGAGTTGGGGGAGCAGACCAGTTGTAGGGGAGATCCAAGTCCTGGCTGTGGCCTGGCAGTCACAGGTGGTAGGTTCATTGTTATGCAAATTAGCCAGGTGACCTGGATGGTCCTCCAGAGGCTGGGGTGGGAGGAGCCCTCGGGGTTGTGCAGTTGGAGAATGGAAGTTCCCCTGTGGGAACTAGAACCGGTCACTGGCCTCAGCTTCAGCATTCTCATGGGTGGAATGGCTGTCGATCTGGGCCTGCTTCTTCTCTCTTATGCCAGCATAAGACCGGGTGAGTCACTGTCTCCCAGTAAAGAGCTCAGCACAAAGCCTGGCACATTCCAACACTCTAATAAATGGGTGCTCTCCAGCTCGATATTTTTCGGAAGTTGTTATGCTAATTGGCTCTTCATGTAATGCCATGTAAATCATCCGACTGTTCTCATGGCCTGAGCCCACTTAATCATAGCTAAGGCTGAAAATACACATTTCCTCTCCTTCCCTTTCAAGTTCCTTTAACATGAAAGGCCCTCGTGAACTCTCTGACCTTTTCGAACAGGGAGATCCTTGAAATGTGGCATTTCCAGAAAATGGCTCAAAGGAGCCCCAGATGGATTGAGTAAATTACAGCAGAGAGAGAGTCAGGAGCGAGCAGAGAGCAGCCTCTTCTGCCCGCCAGCCCACTTGCCATCCTGTCAGGACTTGCCAGGACCGCCCGAAGAGTGGCTGCAGGCTCTGGGTAGGTTTCCTCCCTGTGGATGAACTCTCTGTACATAGAGCTGGACACAGTGCCTGAGGCAGACTGAGTTTTATTTCTAGAAACTCTGGAAGCTATGAGCTTTGTGTGTGTGTGTGTGTGTGTGTGTGTGTGTTGACATACTCCTGTAGGCACGTGTGCATGGTACACACAACACTAATGGTACAGAGGCATGATGCAGCTGCCTAGAAATGTAGCAGGAAGTGTTCCTTCATAGGGAAGGAGGAGGAGCTGGGGGTGCAGCTCAGTTGGTAGGGAGCTTGCATCAAGCTCCAGGTTTAGTTCCCAGCACCACATAAACTAAGGCTTTCTGGTCAGCCATTCTAATATAATTGGTGAGCTTCCAGACCAGTGAGACATCCTGTCTCTAAGGAGGTTGATGGCGCCTGAGAATGACTCCTGTGATTGTTCTCTGGCCTATGCACACACATGCTTTTAAAATGTGAGGGCTGGTTAAGAGGACGGGCTATTTCAGGGGACCCCAGTTTGGTTCCCAGCCCATACTCAAATACCCATGTTCACAGTTGTCTGTAACTCCAATTACACATCTCCCGGCCTCTGCAGGCACCAAACATGAACATGGTGCACAGACATACATGCAGGAAAAACCCCATACACAGGTAATAAATACTAAGTTGTGTGTGTGGATTCACATTTGGAGTCATCATTGGCTACACAGCCAGTAGGAGATAAACGTGGGATACACAAGATCTTGCCTTAAGCAACAACAAGTGTGTGAGTGTGTGTATGTGTGTATGCACGTGTACATGTGCACATGTGAGTATGTGTGTTTATATTTAGGGTCATCTGTGGCTACATAGCCAGTAGGTGGTCAGCATGGGATACATGAGAGAGATCTTGCCTTAAACAGTGGAGAAGAAGGAGGCTGGTAAGCTTGATTAGCATGCCATAATCCCTGCACTTGGGAGGCCGAGTTAGGAAGATGGCTAGTTCAGGACTAGCATGAACTTCATAGTAAGTTTAAGTCTAAGACAGGAAACCTAACAAGACCCTGTCTTTAAAAAGCTCAAAAAGCAGCCAGGTGGTAGTGGCACACACCTTTAATTCCAGCACTCAGAGGACCAAGACAAGTGTATCTCTGTGAGTTTGGGGCCAGCCTGGTCTACAGAGCCAGTTCCAAGACAGCCACAGCTATACAGAGAAACCCTGTCTTGAAAAACAAAACTAAACTAAACAATAAAGCTATTTTAGCTATGTAGTTTGTACTAATGGGACCCTAAGGAACTTTGCCCACTATGAGGGAATTAATGAGTTTGTTCTATAGGTAAGGGCCTCTTACCACATTTCCCACAGGCCAAACCCATACTGGATTCCTGATGGATGGACCTGAAACTCATTGAGCATAAGGAATGATCTGGGTCAGAGACAGCAAGGTAGGTCTGGGGTATTTGTCATGTGCACTGCTCATCCTAGAAATGTGCCTGGGTCCCCAGGATACCAGGGACTTGACAAACAAATTCCAGTAACTCCTCTGTGTTCTCCGAGCCCAGAATTATCCAAACTCCTGCCTGGATGTGGGAGCTGCCAGCAACTTCAAGACATATGTATCCATATAAATACTAGTTTGGGTTGCTCAGGCCCCTAAAGTTGGGAATGTCTCATGAGACAAGAGAAATCGTTAGATGTTTGTCAGTTGGTCTATCATTTGATGTGGAGAGTGCTTTCCTCCTGATCTGACAGACCTGGAACTTATTAGAAAACCCCAGGCCGACCAGGAGCTTGCATCCTTCCTACCTAAGCCTCCCAAAGACTGGGTTGTAGGTGCGAGCCATCATTCTGGCTTTAGCTCTTCCTTCTTCCTTCCTTCCTCCTCCTCCTCCTTCTTTTGTCTAGGTAGCCAAAGAAGACCTTCACCTCCCACTCTTCCTGAATATGGGGTTATAGACCTGCAACACCACAATTCATTTATTTGGTGCTGAGAGTAAGCTCAGGACTTCATGCTCACTGGGCAAGCATTCTATCAATTGTGGATTCCTACCAGTCCTGGTTAGTGTTTCTATTGCTGCAATGAAACACCATAACCAAAAGCCAGTTGAAGAGGAAAGGGTTTATTCGGCTTAAACATTGAACCATATTATGGTTTATCACCAAGGAAAGTCAGGACAGGAACTGAAGAAGAGCAGGAACCTGGAGGCAGGAGCTGAGGCAGAGGCCATGGAGGGATGTTACTTACTGGCTTGTTTCCCATGGCTTGCTCAGCCTGCTTTCTTATAGAATCCAGGACCACAAGCCTAAGGATGGCACCACCCACAGGGGGCTACCCCCAGCCCCCATCAATCACTAATTAACTACAGCCAGACATTATGGAGGCATTTTTTCCTCAATGGAGTCTCTCTCCTTTCAGATAACTTTAGTCTGTGTCAAGTCGTCAGAAAACTAGCCAGCACCCCACTCTCCTAGATCATTATTTGGTGCCATGCCTTGAGGTCATAGGACAATCGTTCATCTTTTGGGCTTCTCCTTCCATTCTGTTTTTGAGGTAGAATATGTCATTTTTGGCATTGTGCTGTACTCCAAAATGGCTAGCCTTGGTGCCTTCAACTTATTCTCCTGTCTCTGCTTCCTCTTTCGCCACAGGAGTCCTGGGATTAAATGTGTGCCACCACATCTGGTTTCTTTACTTGTGTTCCAGAATTTAAACTCAGGTCATCTGGCTTGTGTGGTAAGCACTTTTAACCACTGAGCCATCTTACTGCCTTCTGTGGCTGTTTTTCATTTGCATGCTTGTTTTTTTATTGGTTATTATTATTGCATTTGTTTACTTACTTATTTTGTGTGTGCAAGCATGCTACTGTTTAAATGTGGGGACCTGTGCATAAACTGCAGAAGTTGGTTCTTCAGTGTGGGTTCTTGTAATTGAACTTGTCATCATCATCATCATTGTGTGTGTGTGTGTGTGTGTGTGTGTGTGTGTGTGTGTGTGTGTACTATGATGTACACTCAGAGGTGAGAGAACAACTCTGTGGAGTTGATTCTTTGACATTCTCTGGGTCTCTAGGGTTGAATTCCAACCACCAGGTGTGATATTTTACATATGCTTGGCCCAGGGAGTGGCACTATTAGAAGGTGTGGCCTTGTTGGAGGAAGTGTGTCACTCTGGGACTGGGTTTGGAGACACTCCTCCTAGTTGCCTGAAGATGCTCAGTCTGTTCTTGGCTTCCTTTGGATGAAGATGTAGAACTCTCAGCTTCTCCTGCACCATGTCTGCCTGGATGCTGCCATGCTCTTGTCTTGAGGATAATGGACTGCACCTCTGAACCTGAAAGCCAGCCTCAATTAAATGTTGTTATTTATAAGACTTGCCTTGGTCATGGTGTCTGTTCACAGCAGTAAAACCCTAACTAAGACACCAGGTATAGAGAGTTAGCATCTTTGCTGGTTGGGCCATCTCACTGACTCTAGTGGAACTTTCATCTGTGCCTTTTCTGAGTATAAGCAGGACCCATGCATAGTTTGGTGGTTAATAGACGCTCACCACCAGAGGATGTAGCCATTGCATGAAGGTCCAGCATGGTTCCCAAACTCCCTGAGTACTGTGGTAACAATCCAGTTTGTTAGTTGGCATCTCTATGGCGTCTGAGAGGCCTTTGTATTTTTAAGGCCACAGATAGTCTTTCCCTAACTCAAAAGCTCTCCTACCTTTGCAGGTCCCAAGCGTTCCTTCATCTCTTCAGTGCTCCCATGGCCCTGAGCACCGAAGCCAGGCAGCTCATCCCAGGCTTTTGGTTGGGTCCCTGTGAGTCCCCTGTCTGCTGGTCACTGTCTTTGCCTTTTGGTGATCAAAGAGCTGGAACCTGGCCTGGCACGGTGGAGAAGAAGGTCTGTGACTCAGGCTACAGAAAAGGTTGAAGTATGGAGTTTCTGGGCTGTGTGGTCTATATAGGAGTCCAAGGACAGTGTCAGGTTTCAGAGCAAGTCCCTGTCCCAAAGGAGAAGGGGCAGAGGAAGGGTTAAAGAATTGGAGCTGTAGCTCAGTTGGAAGAGTGGGTGCATACCTGGAATTCACAAAGCCCAGATCTGACCTCCATGGTGGTGCATGTCTGTAATCTTACTGCTTGAGAGTCAGAGACAGGAGGATCAGGAATTTAAGGTCCTCTTCTACTATATATTTTGAGGCCAGCCTGGAAGCACCTGAGAGCCTGTCTTTAAAAAAAAAAAAAAAAAAAAAAAAAAAAAAAAAAAAAAAAGACTGGAGAGATGGAGAGACAGCCCAGTGGTTAAGAACATTTATTGCTCTTACAGAGGATCTGAATTTGATTCCCAGCATCCTCTTGCTTTCCCAGGTGTACACATGCACGCACTATATAAAATCGTCAAAAATGCTTAAAAACAAAACAAAATAACCCTAATAAACCTCAAAACCCCTAGCTGTTTTCTGTAACAGCTCTGACTTGTGTGCATTGTAGGCAAGACCTTCTGGAACCTTCTTAAGTGGGGATGAGGAATTAAACTTGTCTATCAGAGCTGAGGGCATAGGCCGAGTTCCTGCTGGAGGCGTTGCTCCGGTGCCTGGTTCAGGGCAGGTGCCTGCATAAGTAGTGGCCATTGGCAATCACTATCAGTGGTCTGAGCCATTGGGGATAAACTGGGGTGGGGGTGAGCCCCTAGAGATGGCAGCACCAACAGGGCAAGTAGCCACAGTGCCATGATCGTGGGTGGAGACAAGGTTACAGGGATAGAAAACCTGTTTCTGCTGCCAGCAGAACCATCCAGAACAATCTGAGTGCCTAGAGCTTCCTCCAGCCAAAAGTCCGGGCTCCAGATGTCTGCAGGCTGGAGGAGCGCTGGCCCCGAGGGTACAGACAGGACTAATGGGAGGAAATTACTCAAGAGATTTCATCTGGACCCAAGGAAGCATACCAACCAGTCAGAGCTGATGGACCATGGCAGTCCAGCTCAGCGGAGTTCTCTGTCTGCAGAGGCGTGGGAGCCATAGCAGGGCTCTGCAGGCCCGGAAGCTTTGCTGGTGCAGGTGTCTTTACCCTCCCCCAGGCTCCTCCCCCGCTGCCCCCTCTCCCCTGCCGCCAAGGGCAGTCCCCTTTACTTTCCAGGTAGCTCTGCTCTGCCTTAGTCCCAGGAGCCTGAGCAGACATCTGGCTAGATGGAAGGATTTCTGGCTCCAAATGGGTGTTTGGGGTTGCTTTCAGGGTGGGTCCTACAATAGAGCCATCTCAAGGGGGTTTAGCCAACAGTGGCATCTTTTGGGGAGAGACGGTTTGGTCCGGTGTAGAGTTGGAGCAGGCCAGCTTTGTGCCCAGTACCCTCTCTACCCTACCAGAGTGAGAGAGAAAGATTTCAAGGTAGAATTCCCTTCTTCTACTTGAGTTTATTCTGAAACCGGGGATGGGAAGGGGAAGGCTGAGAGGCGGAAGAGGAGAGGGGCTAGAGCCGCTGTCTTAACCCTTTGGCTTTGCCATTGGCTTTGGGAGATGCACTTAACCACTCCGGGCTTGAGGATGGAATGATCACACTGCCTGTCTCTCACAGGTGCTCTTGTGAGGATTAAAGGAGTTAGCACAGTTAGTGAGGTAGCCCAGTGAGTGGAGGGCTTGTCCTGCAAGCCTGACGTCCTGAGTTCGATCCCCAGATACCACATAATGGAAGGAGAGAACCTATGCCATAAAACTGTCCTGTGTCACGAGTGCCACCACCACCACCACCACCAATAATAATAATAATAATAATAATAATAGTAATAATAATAAGAAGAAGAAGAGGCTGATGGATTGGTTCAGCAGGTACAGGTAAAGTTGCTGCCACTAACCCTAACAACCTAAGTTTAATTCCTAGGACCCACACCGTCGAAGGAGAGAAGTGACCCTCACGTGTAGTCTGATCTTCAGTGTGCACTCAAAAAAAAAAAGCAACTAAAAATGAATAAGCAAATACACTTGTTAAGGTAATTTTTTTTAAACATAGTCCCACGTTAAATAAATAGCTAAAAATTAACTGGACAGCTCACCTCTGCCCAGGACTGTCTGAGGGGGTCTTACACTAATTCTCTTGTTTAGTCTTCACAACAATCTTGAGGTGGAAGGATGATCCTCAGAAAAACTGAACCTAGGAATACCAGGATCACATGCCTCGTCCAAGGTCAAGCAGTGAAAGAAAGTGTTCCACTCTAAAACTGTCAGCTCTGCCGCTTTTCAAAGGAGTGGCGCTGTCCCCCATGGTGGGTGACCATATACCAGCGGTCCCCTTGGGTTGGAGACTGGATTACAAATTTCATTCCTGCTGAGCAATCTCCCCCTAGGGACCAGAAAGTAGGGGGTTTCTGGGCTGGACAGTCCCAAGGTCAGAGGAGGAGGTGAGGTTGCACAGGGGGCCGGGCCTCCATAAACATAGAGAGGTCCGAGAGCTGGAAACCCTGGTCTCCTTCTTAGTAACTTGAGACTCTGGACTGGGGCTGCTCCTTCATTGGCAGGGAATGGCTGCACCGTGTGTGCCAGCTGGTGCCCAGCGATGCCTGCAGACACGTGCCTAGCACTTCACCGTTTACCAGTGCCTTCCTGCCTCTTATCTCCTGTGTACTGCGATGCTGAGAGGCCTCAGCCCATTTTACAGACTGAGGAAACTGGTTGCTCAGGAAACGGATGTGAGTCACCCAAGGTCACACAGCTCAGCCGTGGTCCTTATGCTCCAAATTGATTCTAAATCTGCAGCCCGAAGACATCTTTCTTTCCTAGTGTAAGAGCACTGGAGAGTGACAGAAGCCTAGGGTAAAAGCTCCCTGGTTTCCTTTAACACACAGGTGCTCCAGATGTTTCCCCCAGATGCTCTGGAGAGAGTGATAGTTGCTAGAGCCACAGCCCTTAGGTTTTCTCATGGGACAAGGTGCCTTGAGGGGGGCGTGTCTCATGGCCACTGTTAACCAGACTAGCCCTCCAAACTTTCTTCCAGACACTAGGACTAGACCGGCCTAGTCCTTCTTAGCTCTCACAAGAGATATGGGTTTGACAGGTCCAACCACTGTCCTCAAAAGTCATCCAACCTCTTCCTCACATAGTTGGGGTCCCTTGCCCGTGCCTCCGGTCTCTGGGTGGGTCTGTCTGGGAGCAGGGTGGTGGCTGGGTGCTCTCATGCCAGCTCTCACGTGAAAACAGCTCCTTTACCTGGGGTCACTGGGCCTCTGCTGACTCTGCGGTTTTCCTCAGCGTCATTGAAGCTCTTGTTCACCGCTCTGTTATTAGTGACAAAGGGATTCCCCTCAGGGTCAAGCTTGTCTCTTTTTTTTATGGCTTTAGAGTCTCTGTCCTCTCCTTATGACTTTTCCTATTTGTGTGAAGCAAAAGGCTAATTTAAAAGTAGCCCCATTTGTATCCCTGTCTCCCTGTCTTTGATTCCAGCTGGCCTGAGGAGGCTCCCACAATATCCCCAGCTCTGAGATCCTCTGGGGAGGACGATGCCGTTCAGAGCTGGAGGAGTGGAAGGCTTGTTTGTTTTTGCTTTTTTTTTTTTTTTTTTTTTTTTTTGAGATAAGGTCTCTTGTAGCCCAACCTAGCTTGGAACTCACTAGTTAAACTTCAGATCCCCCTGCCTTTGTCCCCCAGGCACTGGGATATCATCCTGTGTATGTGGTGCTGCAGAGCAAAGCCAGAGCTCTGTGCACGCCAGACAACTGCTCAACCAACTGAGCCACATCCCCAGTCCTCGGGGATTCTTTCTCCTGCTTTTAGCTCCCTGTAGAGAGACCCATTCATTCCCATTCCTTCCCTCCAACCTTCCGCTTTTCTAAGGGCTGCTCCCAGGACTGGGGGAAGCATCTGGCTCAGAAGCCTGTTGACTACAGACAAGTCCCTCTCCTTATTGGGTGCATCACAGAGAAGAAATGAGAGATGGTCCCCTCTGTAACTCCTGATTCACTGTGGTGCTGGCGTTGTGGCTGAAACCCCACTTTCTGAGATCTGCAGCCCTTGGGGCTCCAGTGGGATCTTGATTGTTCATTTGGACTCAGAAGGGCCCTCAGTCCTGACCCTGGGTCTCGTAGTTGGCAGTTGGATTTTGGGATGGCAAGAACCAGGATTGAGGAACATCCAGAGATGAACACAACTCCTTCATCCACCCTGCAGTCAGAGAAATGCTGCCTCCGCTTTGCTGAGCCTGTTCTGAGGAGTGTGTGTGTGTGTGGGGGGGGGGGTGTGTGTGTATGTGTGTGCGCCAAACTTCTGCCTGGGTGCGTGGCTGTTCCCCCATTGGCTTTGAGGAAGAGATGCAGGCCTGCAGGGGAAAGTCCTCAGCCCCTTTGGCTGCTGAGAATCTTTCATGAAGCTGACCTATAAAGCTTCTGTGTTCCCCACAAGACCTTTCCTTTGCACCTACAGAAAGTCCCGAAGTTGCCCCAGGCACAAGCTTTCAGGCTGGTTGGGAGCCCAGTGGAAGGGTTGACAGGGTCTACTTGTCACCCAGGCTGCCCAGACACTCCGAACAGGGAACTGGGGGTGCGGCACAGAATGGGTGGGTGTGAGAGATGCCAAGTACAGATCTCAGAGGGGTTTCAGCCAGGACCAGTGTGACCAGGGAAAGTGTAGGGACAGGGAATAAGGGGTTCTGTGAGTACACGCTGAAGGTATACCCTGAACACCAAGGAAGAAGACTGCTAGACCTCAGAGAAGCTAGGACCAAAGAGCAGATCTGGTGGACCTGTGTGTGCCCAGGGGAAACTGAGGTTCACAGTCATTGCGACTTTCGCCACCTTGTTGCCGATAAATATAGAAACCTTAGCTCAAACTGACCTGGAACTTGATCTGTCACTCAGGCTGGCCTCAAACTTCTGACAATTCTTCTGCCTCAGCCTCCCCAAAACACTGGGATTATAGATGTGAGCTATTATGTCTGGCTCTAACGAAAACTTAAATATATTTGAATATAAAGAAAAACAAACTAAAAACACTATTTCATGTAAAAAGCTTTGGAAACAAAAACCCCCAAACTATTTAATGTTACTATTTTTTTTAAAATGCATGAGCACACAGTGGTGACACATGGCTTTAATCCTAGCACTCAGAAGGCAGAGGCAGGTGGGCCTCTGTGAGTTAGGGTAGCCTGGTCTACAGAGTGAGTTCCAAGATACTCAGGGTGACACAGAGAAACCCTGTCTTGAAAAACAAAATGACAATCATAATGATAATAACAATACAATAAAAATATAAAATAAAAGAATTCATGAACTGGGGTGTTGATGGGACATCCCCTTCTGTCTTCCGCACACAGGCACATTTGAAGTACACACATCATACATAAAAAACATTCAAACGCAGGTGGAAATCCAGCCTTCAGCTGTGGGTAACGAGGCCCAGCCCTAGCATTACCAAGCAATCCACTTGTTCTCTGCCCTGGGCCAGCCTTACCCAGGGGCTCATTCAAAGACCCCTGCTCTCTGTGATTCAGTGCGGCAGCAGGGGCTGAGTATAGGCGCCCCCTGGTGGTTGGCTCCGGAAGAGACCGATCTCTGAACCGAATTTTGCTGTTCGAACGCTGGGTCCCTCAAAGGAGAACCCGTGCCCCTTTCCTTTCCAATAGTAGCTACGTCTGCATTCTGAGGAACTCTGTCTCATACAGGCCATCAGGGGCTGTGGTAATTTTGTTCATCGGGGCTCTGAAGCAGGCCCGGTGGTCAGACATATTGGATTCCACAAGAATCTTTTGTAATGGAATTGTTATCACAGGGCCCAACAGAAGTTACAGGCTGTGTCAGAGCTTCTCAACTGTCCCCAGTTCTCCTACAGTAACTTCTTCTTCGGTATTGATGGCTGATCAGTGGCACAGCCAACCAGGACCCCAGCGGAGGTTGGTGCAAGGTGTCTCAGAGTAGCCCTAGCTCAGCTCCTTGGGTTGGTAGGGTAGTGCCAGCCTCAACAGTGACAAGAGTTCACTCCAGTTTACTGAACACCAGCAACCTTTGACACCCAGTGAAATCCCTCATGTAGCCCAGGCTAGCCTTAAATTCACACGTAATTAAGGACAGCCTTGAACTCCTACTCTTCCTACAAGTGCTGGGATTATAGGTCTGGGCTACTACCCTGGCTAGATCACTCCATCTTAGTTGTTTAAATTTGTTTCCCTAAACTTTTATTCTATTATTTTGTTTTTATTTGAAAAAGTCTCATTTACCCCACGTTGGCCTTGAACTGTGTAGCTGAGAATGACCTTGAACTTCTGACTTCCTACCTCTACATAGCTCCTGAGTGCTGGGATCACAGACAGTTTTTTAATATTTTCAGCTGGTAGTGGTGGCTCGTGCCTTTAATTCCACCACTCGTGAGGCAGAGGCAGGTGAATCTCTGTGAGTTCAAGGCTAGCCTGATCTACATACAGAGCAAGTTCTAGGGCAGCTAAGGCTGCCTAGAAAAACCCTTGAAAAACAAAGAAAGAAAGAAAAAAAGAAAGAAAGAAAGAAAGAAGAAGAAAGAAAGAAAGGAAGGAAGAAAGAAAGAAAGAAAGAAAGAAAGAAAGAAAGAAAGAAATATAGGTAATTTCTTGGCCCATCAAGATGGCTCAGCTGATAAAGGCTCTTGGTACCAAAACTGATGGCCCAGATTTAATCCCTGGTAGAGAGAACCAACTCCTAAAAGTTGTCCTTTGACACATGTGGTGACATACATGAACACACACACACACACACAAATGCATGCACAATAAATTCATAAAGTTAAAAAGTTTTTTCTTGTATGGCCACAAAGCCATGATCACATTCTTCGAAATCAGCTTACGGCAGGAGGAACTAGTCACTTTCAGATCAACAGACAGATGATTATGCCCGAGGTCACACAGCTTCTAAATTCTGGCAATGGGATTTGAACCTAGGGAGTTGGTTTGGAAGCCCATTTCTGGGCCTCAGTTTCTCAGGAAGGAGGCGATAGTGGTTCGCTGCCTCCCGGTGTACCACGCTCCTCTCGCTTCCGGTAGCAAAAGAACAACGGGGCAGAACAAGCAAAGGGCAGAACTCACAGAAAATGTGTATAATTGAGAAGAAATAGGACAGCTAAGAGAACCAGGTGTGCTGGGCCCACCCCCATCTCCTTACCTCATTATGCATTTAAACGGTTTGGGGACAATTAACAGCTTTGTTTTACAGGTGAGGGGACTAAGGGGCTCAGAGGGAGGAAGTGCTTGGGGTCGAGGTGGAGGCTGACTAGCAGTAGTCAGGCTGGTCTGTTGTGGGTAGAGCGAGAAGATGGCAGAAAACCCAAGGGTGTGTCAGGAGCTGAAAACGGCCTTTGCCAAGGGCTTCGGGACACCCGGAGTGCGTATTTTTGGTATGGCTTCAAGGCTGGAGAAGTCAGCTCTGGTGGTCCTGGGCAAAAATGGGACTTCATTGCAAGCACGTGGGATTGCTCACGGGATAGATTAGGAGGAGGAAGCCATGCTGAGAAAACCCGGAGTGTGGTACAGCTCCCAGAGCCTGAAGTTGACAGCTCGTCCATCTGGGCCCTACCCTTGGCATGGATCTCCAACTGCCTGGTTCTGTCTGGGTGTGCTTTCTGAGACTTCGGTTCAGACACTCAAAGGGCCAAGCCAGGGAGTGGCAGTGAAGCCTAGTGACTGCCCATCACAACAAAACCGGAGCCCGGCACTTTCTTGGAAGGTTCTAGAGCACTCGGGCCATGGTCAGGGTGCTTTAGCAGAGTGAAGTGGCTTGTGTCGGGGTGGGGGGGATTCCCCACCCGCCCCAGACCCAGCCAGCTCTGGTTTTCACACTGTAGTTTTTGCTCTGGTCCTCTGATGTGAGTCACACGTAAAAGTATCTTGTTTTGCTCTGCCTGCGTCTACTGCTGCCACCTTCACCGCAGCTGCCACCTCGACATAGGAGGCTGGGTCCCAGGCTGCACAGAACCTGCTTCTAGATTAAGGGCAGGACGCCCTGTCTACTACTGGGTGCTGTAGTTTTGAGAGCAAAGCCAGCATCAGGGGGGATTTTCCAGTCCTTGTGTCTCATGCAAATCGGATGCAAATGACCAAGGAAGAAAGGGCGCTTGCCCTAAAAGACTAGGGAGACTGAGGTACTGCTCTGGCTGGGGGGCATCCGTTCCCCTAAGATTCCCGTGAGAGTGAACTTCTTCCTTCTCCTGGAGACCTTGGCTCTGGCCACTGCTGAGCTTGGTACCCTTAGTGTCTACGCTGAGGGCCTCCGTGGAAGGGCTTAGGTAAACATAAAAGCGGGAGTGGGAGGAGTTCATTATATGCGTATATGAAATTGTGAAAAAATAATTAATAATTTAAAAATTGTCCCAGCTGGCTTGGTTGTGGTGAGCAAGTTTAAAAGACAAGAAAAATTCTGGGAGCACGGAGAAGAAAGGGGTTTTGCCCCTCAGGGTCCTGTTGAAGCCTCTTGTTAGCTAAGGGTCCCTGGGTCTTTAAATTTTATTTATTTATTTAGTCTTAACATAGCAGCCTTGGCTTGAGGTTTCCTCACAAGGAACACTCTTTCCAATCAAAAGACATGATCTAAGCCCCAGTGTAACTCACGTGGCTCCTGGCTTTGTTTTTATCAGATTGTCACCCTGCGCTTCGCAATCCTTTGAGATGTAACATGGAAACCCACCCAAATGGCAAGTGTGATTAATGCCACCATACCTCCTTGTGACTCCCAGGAGAAGCCCACACCCATACTCGGGGGTGTTTTGTTTTGTTTCTTTGAATGACTCTATTTGTAATCAGCTCCTCACATTCTGGTTATCCTGAAGTTTTTTTCTGTATTGAGGTCAGCCATCCAGCTATATTCGAGTCAGGTCTACAGATGATTAAGGACCGCCTTCTTGCTGCTGTGGATGACAGTGCCAAGCTGTGTCTCCTGCCCTGCATTCCTGCCGCCCTGCTGTCCGTCTGTCTGTCTTCCTCTGTGTGTGTGTGTGTGTGTGTGTGTGTGTGTGTGTGTGTGTGTGTATTTGTGTATATGTAATGTGTGTGTGCATGTATGCCTGAGTGTGTATTTTGCCAATATGTATGTCTCCATACCACTTGCATGCAATGCCCTTGGAGGCCAGAAGAGGGCGTCAGAATCCCTGGAACCGGAGTCATAAGTGGTTGTGATCTGCCTGATGTGGGTACTGAGAATTGAACCCAGGTCCTCTACAGAGCAACCAGTGCTCTTAACTCTGAGCCATGTCTGTCTCCAGTCCCCAGAAAATAGTCTTTATCTCATTTTGGTTTGTTTGTTTCATGGTATGTGTGTGTGTGGGGGGGGGGGGAATGTCAGAGGACAACCTTTGAGAGCTGATTATCTCCTTCCACCACATGGAATCTGAGAATTCAACTCAGGTTCTTGGGCTCCATGGCAGGTGTTTTTACCCCTGAGTCATCTCGTTGTCTTGAGAAAGGATATATTCTAAGGAAATTTCATGGCAGTCCTCCTACCTTAGCTTCCCCAGTGCTGGGATTACAGACAGGAACCAGCACGCCAGACTGTTTGCATCTAATATGGGGTTGGGGGGTAGATAGCTTATTGTCTCGTGTAGACTGATCCCCATGTTTGGGCCCAACTTCCTGAAGGCTGAGACTGTTCCAGGCATTTGGGTCCAGACTCGGAGTCACACAGTGGACACATTCCTGTAATCCTGGTACTTGGAAGGTGGAGACAGGAGGGCTGGAAGTTCAAAGCTGTGTTTGGTTATATAGTGAGCTCAAGGCCAGCCTGGGCTACATGGAACCCTGGTGATAGAGGAGCAGAGAGGAAGCAGGAGGGATTGTGGGAGAAGTGGAGGGAAGGAAGAAGAGAGAGACATGTGTCCTTCCTTCCCTTTGGCTCCCAGACTGTTGAAGCAATGGGGCCTCAAAGAATTACCACTTCTCTAGGATTCCCGGTCTGGTGAACCCCAATGCCAGCCAGAGATGGAGTTGCCTCGCAGGAAGAAATTTCACAGTTCCGACTCTCACAATTCAGTCAGTGTCTGCCTAGTTCCTGGATTTATTTTAATCTTTTCTATAAAACTGTAACACTTTTATTTAAACCTGCTATAGGAAAGAGGTACAAAAATCGGAGCCTTTCTCGTCCCACCTCAGTCAAACTGTGTCTTAACAGTTTTCAGACTCAGCTGCTATTCACCCATGTTCCTCTTATACCTGGGTAAGAGGATAGGGGGGCCATCCAACTTAGGTTGGTTTTGAGTGTGTGCACATCAAGGCAAATGCTCCTCAGAGTAAAGTTTTAGAGGAGAATCCCCTATTTATCCTCTTAAGCATAGGCATTGCTGAGTGCATGTGGTTAAAATCAGACACATTAGCTCGGCGGTGGTGGTGGTGCACACTTTTAGTCCCAGCACTTGGGAGGCAGAGACAGAACTTCTGTGAGTTCGAGGCCAGCCTGGTCTACATAGTGAGTTCCAGGACAGCCGAGCCTATATAGTGAGACCCCTGTCTCAAATAATGCCCCTTTGGGGAAAAAAGAAGAAGAAAAAGAAGGAAAAAAAGAGAAAGAAAAAAATTGATGCATTATAAGAAGGATAATGCACAGTAGAGAAATGGTCAAGCAAAACTGTCAATCAAAATAGAGCCCCACCCAAACTATGACCCTGGCAACCAAAAGTCTTCTTTAGAACCCTATAAAAGGAAGCCTGCCCCAAACAATGATCAGAACCTGAGTATCCTCATTCCTGTGGCCTGGTGTCAATCCTTTAAAAACTATTGTGGGGCCTCAGGTAGATGACTTAACAGTTAACTCTAGTTCCCGGGGATCTGATGTCCTTTTCTGGTCCCCATGGGCACCAGGTACTCATGTGACATACATACATGCACACAAAGCACTCATAAAAGAAAAAAAAATTACTCTAAGAAACATTTATATTTAATTATGTGTGTGTGTTTGTGTGTGTGTGTCTACACATGAATGCAGGTGCCTGAAAGGCCAGAGGAGGCATTGGAGTCCTTGGAACTAGAGCTGCGGGGTGTTGTGAGCTGTGATGTGGGTGCTGGGAACTGAACTTGGGCCCTCTACAGGGGCTGTATGTATTCTTAACCACTGATCCATCCCTCCGGTGTCTGCTGCCAATCCTCACAGTACGTCCTGATCTCTACCAGCCATTTGCTTTGAATAAAGCAACTTTTATAAACCTATGTGAACTTTCTTCAATTCCATGAAGAAGAAGCCAAGAATCTGAGGGTCCATTAAGAGAGTCCTGGGATGTTGCAGCCCTGGGCGAAATCACTGATGGTTTGATCTGAAAAGCCTCTTTCTCCAGGATCCTAGGTGAGCTGCCACAGTGCTGTGTCTCGGGCCGATGAACTCTCTCAGAACATTTTGTTCATGAGTGTTTTCTATTTGTGCTTTTAATTAGAGATGTCACTTAGTGTGGATTTTTTATTTCATAGTGAGTTTCTTTCCAAACCAAATTCTGATCTTAACTAATAGATGCGTTTGTTAAATCAATCCAGCCTGGGTTTCCAAGAGAAAACAAGATGCAGTGATCAAAATGTTAGGCTGGGGATAGGGATACTTGAGACCCTGGGGGCTTCAGTGATCTGATCTCGGCTACGTGAAGGGTCCTGAGGGTCTCAGGTCAGGACTCACAGGTATTGATGGTATCTTTTCGCACAGTGAAGTGCTTTGCAGAAGCAGAGAAGCTGGAGCTGCTGTTGGGAAATGGGAATTTGGTCGAGGAGCTTCTATCGTGAGCTGAAAGCCTGAAAACCTAGGAAGAGCCTCCAGCCTTGTGAAGCCTTTGGTATAGCTTCAGGGAGCCTCACAGTCTATCTGGAGATGTCGGGGGAGGAAGGGCAGCCATCAGGTCGTAGACCAAGCCAACCAGCTCTTGGAACCACTCTGTGTTGTTTTAAACATTAAAATATCAAACATTCGATTTTGCCAATAAAGACTAAGGAGGCATACACTGGGGTGAAAGCCTGCTGCCTCCAAGAGGCAGAGAAAGCACCCAGCTGACCTTCCTCCACAGCCGATATCCCAGAAGTTCTCCTCCAGATTGGCTGGAAACCCTCGCATCCCTCTGCCTTCCTGACTCCTCTCACTTTCTATGTTTCTTCCCACGCTCGCTCCCTGTCAACTGGTCCCTCCCTGCCTCTTGGCCTATGGTTTACTTTATTTAGTCCGGTTTACAATAAACAGAAAGCTCTTGGTTTAAAGGTGTGTGTGAGGGCTGAGATACACCACAACTAGAAACAGGTCTTTTCCAGTAAACAACACAATTTTGTCTCCAACAGCAGTGTCTCTGTTAGAGTGAGACCTCATATTTTCTCTCGGTGTCTCAGTCCTGGCATTATAAACAGTTTATAAACATTATACACTGTGGGGTGAGGACGAGGGTAGGTAGTTGCCTAGATATGGAGCAGCGGTGGGGAGAGGGTAAGGATGAATATGTACACATGTACATGCATGTGGAGGTCAGAGGTCAACCCTGAGTGTTGTCCTCCATGGTAACCCACCTTACCTTTTAAAGAGGTCGTTGACAACTTATTTATTTATTTATTTATTTATTTATTTATATTTTGAGACAGAGTCACTTCTCACTATATTCCTCTGGCTGGCCTCTTCCTCCTAAGTGCTGGAATGAAAGGTATGCACCACTATGCCTGCCTTGACAATTTTGTGTGTGTGTGTGTGTGTGTGTGTGTGTGTGTTATATTTTATGCTCACACTCCTAGCCTCCCTCATCTCTCTCCTCCCACAAAGACCTCCTAGATATGGAGTTTTTGTTTTTTTTTTTTTTAAGATTTATTTTATGTACATGAGCACACTGCAGCTGTCTTCAGACACACCAGAAGAGGCATTGGATCCCATCACAGATGATTGTGAGCCACCATGTGGTTACTGAGATTTGAACTCAGGACCTCTGGAAGAGCAGTCAGTGCTCTTAACCTCTGAGCCATCTCTCCAGCTCAATGCCCTGTTTAAATGAGCTGCTCCCTCTAAACATCCCCCAGGTATTTCTGACACCAGTAGCGGTAATCCAGGCTGGGTGTATTTCACACATAGGCAAGTCTATCTGTGGCTAATCCCTAGCTGTAGAAATCTTGCCCAAACAGGAAGAGCATTTGGCCTGCCATTGTGATAAGAACATTGCCTCCATAGGGGGGCTCCCAACTCAGAACTGTGTGGTTCACCACAGTCCCACCAGTGTTGTCAAATGGGATGATGGCCTTCTGACAGGAGAGGCACATCCCACTGTACCTGTGTTCTGTCCTACAGAGGACTGAGAGCCCACTTAAAAAAAAAAAGAATTATCTATTTATTTTTATTTATGTATTTATTTTATGTATATAAACACACTGTGGCTGTCTTCACACACACCAGAAGAGGGCATCAATCGCATTACAGATGGTTGTGAGCCACCATGTGGTTGTTGGGAATTGGACTTAGGTCAGTGTTCTTAACTACTTAATTAATCAGTTGGGGGAGGGCTTAATCTCTCTGCCTCCCCTTCCATTCTTGACCTCCTTATTTGAGTGCTGACATTTCTATCACTAACTGTCCTAGTTTTTAGATGGTGGGATCTTGTAAATTTGCATAAGGTTCTGTGCCTGACAGGTGCTCTGACAACCTCTGTCCCTGTCCCCAGACCTCCTCATGCAGGGCAGAACCAGCTGTGTAAGCTGTCACCAAATGAACCTGTGCAAAATGTCCAGGGACTACCAGGCCCAGCTAGGGATTCAGGTTCTTGGACATGTAACCCCCGGGAAGATGTCAGACTGTTATTGTCAGTAAAAGGCCTGTGTGAAGACCAAAGCCTGAAGGAAGTAGGTGGTTCTCTGACAAAAACATATTTTTAGAAGTTCTTTGTGGTGTAGGATGTTTTGCCCCAGGCTGCCTGTTGGTGAAGGGATGCGGCTGGAGGTGCTCCCCACCCCCAAGGCTGCCATCTTGAGCTAAGGGTCCTTGGGAAAGGGTTTCCGGACGCAGGCTTGCTGGAGCAGGGAGGCTGGGGGTCAGAGTACCCACTTAGGCCCGAATTGTTTTGGGTTGAGGGACAGGGAGGTCTTCAAGCCCCACTCTCTCATGTAGCCCAGGCCGGTCTTGAGCCTGTTCTTATGGCTCTAACTGTACAGGGCTGGTGTCTCGCCGTGTTCCACCACATCCGACTGAGAAGATCAGACGTCTGACCCACCTCCACCTTCTGCTGCCCCTTCAACACATGCACCTCCTCACCTTCGGAAGACAGGGAGAACTATACGCTCATTCCGTCATCACGGCTAATTGGTGTGGTCTATGAGGGGAGAGACACCAAGCCCCAGGAGGCGGGACAGCAGTGGTTGCTAAACCAAATGCCCAGGATTAGTTCATAAAGGATCAGAATAACTCTTGGGGTCTGGGGAACCTTAGACAGTAGGGCCCAGCATGACCAGAGAACAGGAATGGAGGGAAGCAACTTTCATGTTCATAGGGTGGGCGAGGCCGGAGGTCCTCCTTGCCTGTTGTTAGGATGCCTTGTCCTTAAAGGCGCCTGGGAGAATTGAGCTGACCCCTCCCTTCGTGCAAAAAGGAGCAGAGATGGGACAGTTTGTGGGAGGGAGGGGATGCTACCCAGCCCTCCCTGGCTCTCTTCTGTGTCTCTCCCTTATAATCAGTATGCCTTTGCCCTAATGTTTATCCCAAGCAGGCAGGCTGGGGTGGCCGACTGTAATTTATGTCATTCTGCATCTGGGCCACAGGCTCTAAGGACTCAACCTCATGCAAATGGGAACCACATTGGAGAGGGGAAACCAAGACGAGGCCACATTAGGATTCTCTCAGGAAGCCACCTGTTTCTTGTTTGGGACATGCACTGGTTTGTTGTCCTCCCTCCCAGTGCCCAGTGGAGATGGCAGAGTGGCCATGTGCGTTCCCCTTGACCGGCATCCGGCACTGAGGCTGGGGTGAGCCACTTGCAAACCTCAGGATGCCCCGTGCAAAGCTCTGCAAAGGTCGTTGGGCACACTCTGCTCCCTCTCATCGCTCTCCACAGAGCAGCTTCCTAGAGAAAGTAGAATGTGGTCAAACCTTAAAGTCTGTGGGAGGCCTGGGGCCCCTGGCTGGGGGCAGGGCCTAGAGAATTCTATATTCCCCGGTTCTCTTAAAACCCAAGAATAGATGCCTACCACTGAGGTAGGCCAGAAGCCAGTACACTAGAAAATGAAGGGACTTAAGGTCAGTTAGGTCTGCCGGCTCAGATCTGTAATCCTAGCACTAAGGAAGCTGAGGCAGGAGGATTGCAATGAGTTAAGGCCAGTCTGGGCTACATAGTGAATTTAAAGTCATCTTAGTGTACTAAATGAAACTTTATCTCACAAAAGCAAAATAAGGTTTGGTGATATTGCCTATAATTCCCAAACTTGAGGCAGGTAAGAGGGCCAGAAGGTCAAAGTCAGGGCAAGGGATGTATCTGTTTTTAGAATGCTTGCTTAGCATGTGGAAATCCCTGGTTTGACCTCCTGCACTGGGAGGGGTGGTGTATACTTGTAATCTGAGGAGAGACAGGGCAATCTTCGGCCATAGATGAGGCCAACCTGAGCTACATGAAACCGTCTTCAAAGAAACAAACAAAAATACTAAATAAGCAAACGTACAATGGTTGGGACAGCACACACACCATACACACCCCCCCACACACACCACACACACACACCACATACACACACATACATACCACATATACATACCACACACACCACACACACACAGCACGTCACATACACACACCACAAATACACATCACACACACACATACTCACACACATCACACATACACACCACATACACACATCACACACACACATACATACCACATACATACATATCACACACACACACCATACACACACTTCACATACATACCACATACACACACACACACACTCACACATACCACACACACACCACACATACACACCACACACATACATATCACACACACATACCATACACACACCACACACACACACTACACATACCACACACACACTCACACACACACTCTACACAAACATACCACATATGTACTATACACACACACATCACATGTATATACATACCACACATACCACACACACCACACACACCCACACACATTCACCTTTTAGTATAAGTAAAACAACTTTTAAGTATGTTGTCACAGGGGCTAGAATGACAACTCATCAGTTAAGAGCACTGGCTGCTCTTCTGAGGACCCAAGTTCAATTCCCAGCACCTATACGCAACTCACAATCATCTGATGCCCTGACACATACATGCAGGCAAAACACCAATGTACATAAATTAAGATACATAATTAAATTAAAAGAATGCGGTCATAATGGCCTTGTTGAATGAGGGTTGCGTGTGGGGCTGAGGTATTTCCAGGAGTGACCATGCTTTCTGCTAGTTTGTTAGTCTGTGTGCTAGAGTTTTGTTCTTAAATAATATAATGCTTTTATTAATTCTTTGAGATTCCATCCAATGTATCTGGATTCTATTCGCCCCCTTTCTCCTCCCAGCTCTTCCCAGATGTCCCTGTTCCATACCCCCTCCGCTCTGTCTCCCTCCCCCATCCCACCCAGAACAGACTGTCTCACAAACAACAGTCCCGGGGCTTCGGCTTTTAAGATCTTTCCTCCCCCTCTTCCTCCACGTCTCCTGAGCTTAGGGAGGGGGAACTGGTTGTGTTGTAAATGTATCATGAGTCCGGCACCTCATGACCAGTTGATCTCTGCATCTGCCGCAAAAGAAGAGACTTCTTTGCTGGGGAGTGAGAGAGAGCTGCAGGTATTTAAATGCATGTAGAGATTATATGAATATACATAAGTGTATAGAATGGAGTTAGAGATTATATGAGTACACATATATAGAGAGATTTGATATACATATATATTCTCTCTAAGAATGTAGATACAGTTAGATGGAGCTTAGTGGTAGAATATTTTTTATTTGGAATCTGGAAGACTCAAGGCCCTGGCTTCAACCTCTGACACTGCAAAAAAAAGAAAAACCAAACTTAGAATATCTGGGAACCTACAACACAAGCATGAACAGCAGCCTGGCCCCATTACCCTCTCTAGTTGGCTTTCTTCTGGCCTCCTTCCTGTCCCCTTAGTCCTTCTACAAGGTTTTCTTTGTCCTTTCTTCCATACCTGTGGTCAGCCCTCCGTCCACCCGGCTCAGGTCTAGGCCTGTGCTGAGATCTGAATGTGTACCCCTCATAGGCTTGCCGACCCTGTCCTCCCAGCCACTTGTGGATGGCGTTTCGCTGTGGGGACCTTGGGATCTGATCAGGAAGGTGAGAGAGGTTCAAGTGACCCCCACCAGAGGCTGCCACTGTACCCCTGAGCCTTGAGCCAAAGAAACATTATTCTTTAGCCATTATTCCAGCTTGGGTATTTGGTTTTAGGCAACAGAAGATGATGGACCAAGGCAGTTTGGCCTCAGGCTGACCAGATCACGGGGCCTCACTGACCCCCAGAGGGCCTGAAGTTTAGGGACCATGGAGTACCCTTTCCAGTGGCCCCCGGCACTCTGGCCTTAGTCTGGCCCTGGGACCTGGGGAAGGCCACCTCCTGGACTTGCTCAGAAAGATTCCACGAATTTCCTCTGGAGTCAGGAATTGTCAGAATTCTTTGGCCGTTTTGACAGGATCCTCCCAGCTGCTACTGTCCCCTAGTGAGAGCAAATGAACCTTGTGTTGTCACCACCTGGTGGCAAAGTCAGCTGACTCTTAGAGACATCCAGTTTTTGCTGTGATATAGAACATGTCTCTAGAACATAAACATGTTCTTTGAGATGGGGTCTCATGTAGCCCAGGCTGGCCTTGAAACCACTAAATAGTATGACCCTCCTACCTCGGCCTCCCAAATGCTGGGTCCACCCCACCGTTTAGATGGTGCTGGGAACTGAACCCAGGACTTCAGTGCATTCCAGGCAAGCACTCTACACCAGAGGTACATCCCTAACCCCATGAACCTTTTTGGGGGAAAAAAAACCAAATCTCTGATCTTCAGAGTTCCATTTGCTTTCTTTATTTTCTTCAGAGACTGGGGCATCTCCTGCAGTAGAAGAAACCTATGACAAAGGAAATCAGTAGTGTGGGCCAAGGGGGCTCCTGAGTGGGAGGGGGCTGGCTTTCTCAGGCTTCTTATTTTTTCTGGGGCATACGAGTCTCCCCGGGGCACACGGCACTCCCTTCCCCCTCCCCCAGACCTTTCAGGTGAGAAAACTTTCCATTGTCCCCCTATCTCGTGGTAATCCACTTGCCTCCTTGCGGGGACCACAGGTGCACAGATCTGAGGCCCGGATCTGTTCCACTGGGTGCCAGGCAGGGCCGGGGACGCGAACCCCAGCAAGAAATAGCGCCCGCAACCGCAAGGCCCGGTGTGTGCGCCCTCTGAAACCATAGGTAAAGACAATTACCGGCAGTTTCCATCCACCGGTTTGTTTTTTGTTCAAAGGCCACCGAGCATTCTCAGCAGCAGACCTGAGACGTAGTATTCCCACCACACGCCACCTTCACAAACGTGCGATAAAAAGCTGTGGTCGCTTTGTCCTGGCTCTTCCTTTTAACAGTCAAACCTTCAAGTTTGATGTTGAAACTGCTTTTTTTCTTCAAGTGGGCTTTGAAGCTTAGATAACGCTTAGCGATAAGGAACCTGCCTTCAAAACCGCTCACTGTACCTCCGGCTCGCCACTAGGAGCGTCACAAGGGAAAATCAGACACCTGAGCTCATGAGAAGGAAGAATGTGCTGAGTCTGTGAAATGTTCCTTCGGCCTGCCTGCATGGGAGATTTGCGGGTGGGGAGGGATGGAGAGGGAGGAGGGAGGGAGACAGAGAGAGAGGGAGGGAGGGGGAGAGAGGGAGAAGGAGGGAGACAGAGAGAGGGAGGGAGGGAGGGGGAGAGAGAGGGAGAAGGAGGGAGAGAGAGGGAGGCCTGAGACACAGAAGGGAGAGCCTCCTGGGGTAGTTGACAGGCTTGTATAGTGCCGGCGCCTTAGGTTCAGTTCCCAGCATGATGCAAACCAGGAATGGTGGTCCGTGGCTGTAATTTTGTCACCTGGGGGGGGGGGGGGCAGAAGGATTGAAAGTTTGTCATCCTTGGCATCAAGTTTTGGGATAGCCCTGTTTAAACAAGCAAATAGAAGGAGGAAAGGAGGAAGGGGCAGAGAGAGAGAATTGAGGAATGGAGATTCGTCGGCAGAAAGTTCGCCCGGCATGTACAAGCCCAGGGCACTGCATAAATCAGTGATGGTGACACGTGTCTGGAATCCCCGCACTTGGGGGATGGAGAGGCAGGAGGATCAGCAGTTCAAGGAGCCTTGACTACACAGGGAGTTCGAGGCTCTCCTGGTCTGTGTGAGATCCTGCCATCTAAAGAGAACAAAAGAAGGAACAAAAGCAGAAGGAGGAGGAGGAAGAGAAGGAGGAGAAGAGGAAGAAGGGAAGGAAAAGGAAAGAGGACCAGGGTCTTGAGTACATACAAACTAGGCACTGGCAGTGTATGCTTAAAATCTCCATCAATAGTTCGAGGTCATCTTTGGCTACAGAGTTGAAAACCAGCCTGGGCTACGTATGATCCTTTTTAAGAAAAAAAAATCACATCATCATCAACAACAACAACAAAATGTCAGAGCTGTTGGTTTTGTTTAATGGAAAGACTATCTGACAGCCACGTGTGGTTTGTAATCCCAGCATTCCACGGGTGAGGGAGAAGGATTCTGGGTTAGCCTGGGCTACATAGCAAGACAGTACCTAAAAACAAACAAACAGACAACCCTATGAGGCTTGTGTTAGGAGGGGCCCAGTGTCCCGTAGAAACTGGGATATCTGAACGTCTTAGGAGTTGGTGCTGCCTCTGGATTCATTGTCTCCTGCGGGTCAGTCTCATATGTATTTGCATTCTCTGGAGGTACAGAGGGCCACTTCCGTGCTCCCTGCATTTAGGATGCTGGAGCAGGAAGACCTTCAGTTCCAGGCCGCTGTAAGCTGCAACCATTGAGAGGCTGCTGAGGCCAAGGGAGGGTTTCTTGCGGCCACTCTTACTGTCTACAGAGACAAGGCAAAAACTTACAGGGATCAGTGGCTTCCTCACTGTCTTAAGACGAGCTCTGTTGGCTCTCGGTTTTATTGTAATGGGTTATGTCTGGTTTTCTTTAGCTTTTATTTTACTTTGTTATTTTGTGTTATGGAAGTTTTGCCTACATGTATGTCTATGTACCATGTGTGTTCAGTGCCTGCAGAGACCAGAGGAGGGCAGAGGATCACCTGGAACTTGAGTTATAGATGATGGTGAGCCATCATGTAGGTACAGGGACCTGAAACCCCCATCCTCTGGACCTGAACCCCCATCCTCTGGACCTGAACTCCCATCCTCTCTGGAAAAGCAGCAAGTGCTCTTAACTATTAGGCCATCTCTCTCTAGCCCCACTTACCACCCCCCCCTTATTCCTTTTTTTATAGTCTCATGTGTTGGCATTAGGATAGCCCCCTCCCCCAGCAATGGCTCCACCCACAGGTGACAGGAACCTAGCACATCAATTGCCATGGAAACAGCCAAGGCATTCCCAGAAGACATCAGTTCTAAATCCCATCTCCACCTGGGAGCAAGTGACGTCACTACCCCTACAAAAGACCAAAACCCTTCCTCCTCTCTCTCTTTCCTCTTCCTCTCTTCGCCCGGCCTTGACCCCTGCCCTATCCTGTTCTATTAAACCTCTCCACGTGGAACTGTGTTTGGTGTGGTCTGTCTGGGCCTAGGCGAGAAATCTAATTTACAACATTGGTGGCCCGTACGGGGAGCCAGATTTTCTCGCAACCAGTCCTTGCCGGCCACTCCAGCACACCCCGGCCCACCCCATCGGGCTCGGCATAGCGGCAGCTGCATGGCTGGCACTGCGGTTGCCTATTCCTCTTAACCGAGGCCACTGCCTCGAGTTCCCATACTGTCTCTTGTTCTGCTGCCACCATGTGCAACCCGTCTGCTGCCACAGCTGATCTACCAACAGCTGCCCGACTCACAGACTTCCAGCACGTGAGTTGTCGCCATTACTAAAGCTCTAGACACTTGCTGGCCACTGCTCCACCACGTGTGCCAATAACTCGCCATGTGGGCTGCTGAGATAGATCAGCCACACACCACACGTTTTCACTTTTCCTGATACCAGATCGTGGCTAAGGCTCCCGCACAAACATCGGCAAATTGGTAGGGATTGTCACTCCAGTTGGCAGAGAGAATCCCCGGTTTCCCAAAAAGGCCTGGCCAGCCTTTGCGGGCAAAGAGGGTTACTTCTCTATAGCCACAGTTTTGAGACAGACATTGACCATTGAGAAGCTCGTCGGGAGTGCCCTTCACTTTATCCCTTCCCCCAGGGCTCTAGCAGCCGGTTCACTCAGCCGAAGACCAGGCCTGGCGAGGGCACTCTCTGCCAGATCCGGGATCTGGCGAAGCCACCAGGAGTCCGAGTGACGACTCGCGACCCCTGCGCATAGGCGAAACTTTTCTACCGAGTTTCATCCACTGGGACGCTGGATTGGATAGCTCCGTAGCCCCCTCCCTGTACCTTCCCAATGGACAACTCAATGTCTCAAAACGGGTCACCAGGCTCCCCACTGGGATGCCTCCTAGAAAATTCCAAATCTCTAACACTGACACCTCAGCTAAAGACATCTAAATTGATACACCTCTACAACAATGTTTGGACTCAGTATCCACTAGATAATGACTCAAAATGGCACCAATGTAAGGAAAAGATGACGGGGCACCAATGAAAGGAAAAGTCACAGGGCACCAATGTTGTGAAAGGATAATGATCCGAGTCACGGCACCAATGTTAAGGGAAGGATGAAGAGAGTGGGGGGCATATGGCCCATGGAGGTGCAGCGAGGCCTGAGGGCAGGGGAGATGCCTCTGAGGGGCCCATGTTGGGAATCTCTTCCCTGAAGGACCAGCCACACAACAGTATAGTACGGAATAGAGTTTATTCAGGTCATGGGAGAGTTAAGAGGGTGGTAGAGGCAGAGAGAGAGAGAAGTAGAGGAGTAGAGGCCGGCCATGAGCACGTGGGACAAAGGGGGGAAGGGAAGAGGGAGAGCAAGGCTGCAAGAGCACAAGGGCAAGAGAGGCCAAGAGAGAGAGGAGGGGTCAAGCAGCTCCTTTTATAGTGTCAGGTCACTGGGGCGGAGCATACCTGGCCACTGCTGGGTAATTGAGGGGTGGGGTATACCTGGCTGTTGCTAAGTAACTGAGGGATGGGGTTTACAGAATCCCAACATCATGTAGCCCAGGCTAGCTTAGAACTTCCTGTATAGCTAGGTTGATCTTGCATTCCTAATCCTCCCGAGTCCGCTTTCCAAGTGCTAGGATTGCAGGTATGTCCCACCAGGCCAGCTTCATGCTGTTCTGGGGGTGGGATCCAGCCAGAGCTTTGTTTGTTAGGTAAGCAGCCCTCATTTTTAGCCTTATCTTGTGTCCACAAACCCCAAGTGAGGTTGAGGGGTGAGAGCCAGTTTAGATCAGAGAAACCAAGTCTCAAACTGTCTCTTACTGTGTGACTTTAGGTGAGTTACCTCACTTCTCTGGGCTTCAAGTTCTTCATCAGGAAAATGCGGGTTTCATCATAAGAGCTCTTTACAAGTGAGCACCCCGCCAAGCGACGCACTCTGTGATTCTATGAATGGCCAGGATTTGCATAAACATAACATTTAGGTTTCTCAATGTTTCTTTAAATCTTTCATCAGCTGGTTTGATCTCTGCCACAGAGCTGTGAGTAAACAGGCAGGTGTGCCAAGTTTTCACACTCCCATTTCAGAGACAGAAAAATGGAGGCACGGAGAGATCAAGTGGCTAACAGTGGAAGAGCCAGTGATTATCTGGTCACTGTCCAGGCCTGGGCAGTCATATAGGGAGTGATAGACCCCTGTCTTATGGGGCAGCCTCACAGGTGGAAAACACCAGTATCACAAAGTAAAAAAGACAAAATATTGCTTTGGTTCTTGGCAGCTCTGTGATCCCAGGCTTAACCTGGGCTAGCACAGAATGAGAACTCAGCCACACCCCAGCTCTGGAGCCCAGAATTGGAATCTTATGAACTTCATGATTTAACCGCCCCCCCCAAACACATACACCTGTCTCCCCCTACAGTCTGGCTATATGATCTTGAACTTCTGGCATCCTCCTGCCTCTGACTCCGGAATGTTGAGACCGCAGATGTGTTCCAGCATATCTGGCTATGATCTCACTTTCAAATTTATATGGAGGCAGCAGGGTCAGAAGTTCAAGAGAAACCTTGACAATCAAATTCAAAGGCCTCCTGGGATGCAAGAGGCCCTTTCTCATGAGGCTTGTAAAATGGCTTCTTGGGTCAAACATTTGTCACTGTGTCTGAAGACCCGTTAGTGTCCTGGAACCACAAGGTAGAACAAGAGAACTGATGCCCACAAGTTCTCCTCTGATGTCTGCAAATTCACCGTGACATGAGCTTACCCATGACCTCCCAACATACACATTGTATGAATACACAGACAACATATGCACAACATATACATATAATATACACACACAACATACCTACAACATATACATATCATATACACACACAACAGACATACAACATTCACATATCATACAGACACACATCATATACACATATAACATATGCACAACATAATCACATTATATACATATATACACAGCATACATGCATACACATAATGGTGATAAAAATGAAATTTAAAGGTTGTTTTTAAAAGATTTATTTACTTATTTTATGTATGTGAATACACTGTAACTGTCTTTGGACACACCAAGAGGTATAATCAAATCCCATTACAGATGGTTGTGAGCCACCATGTGGTTGCTGGGATTTGAACTCAGGACCTCTGGAAGAGCAGTCAGTGCTCTAACCACTGTACCATCTCTCCAGCCCAAAGTTTTTCTTTTTAAGAAAGCTTTGTCTTTGTCAGGCTGTGGTGGCACATGCCTTCAGTCCCAGCACTCAGGAGGCAGAAGCAGGTGACTCTGAGTCTGAGGCCAACCTGGTTTATAGAGTGAATTCCAGAATACACAGAGAAACCCGGTCTTAAAAAACCAAAAAATAAAAAACTAAACCAGAGAGAGAGAAATTGTCTAATAATAATAATAATAATAATAATAATAATAATAATAATAATGGGGTAAAGACATTAGCTCACTCGGTGTACAGGATAGGGTCACAGTTAAGTGTCACTTGTCCTGCTGGGGAGCCTAACTTCTCCTGAGGTCTGGCAGTGTCTATAGGAGCCTTTTTCATTCACAGAGAGGACAGGAGCCTCTGCCCGTGGTCCCTCAGGAAGCTTCTGCAGACATGCAGCATTCTTGGTACAGAGTAGACCCCTTGACCTCATGTTGGGCAAAAGAGGACACCATGAGTTTCCAAGGACCTAGCAATGGCTTTTTTTCTCTTTTGAAATGTGAATGATGGCCAGTGGGGACTGCGGCTTCAGACTCTCCGTCTCTGATGCTCCATTCTTATCGAGGGCGACTGACCACAATGAGCAGCCTTTGAGCGACCGCAGCTCAGCTGGCGTTGATGTCGCCTGGCCTGTGGCCTGCTTATGTGGATGCAGCAATCCTTCTGCGCAGCCACACACCCACTGGGCCCCGCATCCCCTGCAGGCGATTGGAAGGCAGGCTTCGCAGCCACTGTGAGAAGCCCCCACCGCAGGCCGCCCCAGCATTACTCACAGCTTCCAGTACCTGCCCAAGTTCAAACAGGAAGCCTGGGTTTTTCCTGTGTTGACGACGGCTCGTGTTCTCTTTCTGTTCAGCTTCTGGGGATGAATGTTTGAGGGTATCAGGGTGCTTTGGGGTCTTTCTGGCAAATGCCTCAGCAGAGCCACTTCCTCCGGGAAGGCTGGGCAAAGGCCTGGAGGGTGGCCTAGATCATCAGTTGCTTTGCCCGAGAAAGTGGACTCTGGCCAAGCTCATATAGACCCTGCAATGCGTACATGCTTTATCAATCCACTTGTCTGCAGACAAGCCAAACTCTTTGCATGTTCCTGGGATACCACCTGTTCTGTGCCTATGACCTAGACAGTCACCCAGGAGATGTCTCCTGGCCTTCCTCTTCCTCATTCCCTTCCTCAGCGGAGACAAAATCTATCTGTCCCTTTTCCTCAGCGCCACCATGTGCAGTCAGTCCCTCCTTAGGCTACCTATGAGGGTCATCCTCTACTCTGTCTTCACGCTCTGCCTCATCTCTTTCCACCCATAGACCACATGGTGGTCAAAGCATCTTCCCGGAAGCCCGAGGGACCACATCAAAATCGGGCATCTTTGCTTCTCGTCCTTGCTCACCTCCTGTGTGCTGAGTCTGAAAGCCCTGCTGTGGACTCCCGGGTCCACAGGAGCCTTCAACCTCTTGGAACTCATCCTTGCCTCTGCGTTTGTGTTGATGACACCCAGGCCTTTGTGGGTCCCTAAAGAGGCCACAGTCTTGTTGGTTTCCTGAGCTCCCTGCAGGGTTCTAAGCCTGCTTGTCCCTGACCTCTGTAATACACCAGTTCTTATCCTCTGCTGACCGCTGTACTCTCCTTACCGTCCGGCATCCCTGATCTCAGAGTCAGTCTCCCTCCTCTGATCTTTGCTTGTTGGCTGTCTGGTTTGAAGATAGGGTCTCTTGTAGTCCAGATTGGCCCCTAATTTACTATATAGCAGACGTTAAACTTTCCTCCCAAGTGCTAGGACAACAGTATTTGGCACCACACCAGATTTGATCTCTTTTTCCCTGCATGCGTATGGTGAACCATCCTGCAAGCATCTTCCACAGGGGGATGTGGCGTCCTGTCTGAAGACCAGCCCCACCCTACTTGTTAAGAGGAGCCCTTCCAAGCTGGGAGTGGAGAGGAGCTAACACATACCCAGTACCCTGAATATATTCTGGATAACCATCTACTGATGCCCTTCAAAACTGAAAGGAATCAACCCAGTCCCTGAGACACACCCCCCCCCACCCTGACTAACTCCCTGTTGGAGCATCCGAGTGTATGCTCTCCTGAAATGAGGTTTCTCAATAGCCCAGCTGGAGTCTTAGCCACATTTGGGTCTCTGTAGAAACATAACATGGGTTCCTGACGGAGGGCTGAAGGGATAATCTGGTAACTTTACTGTGCATTAGGGTGCTTGAAAACAACTGGAAGCGATTCTTCTATTAAGAGACTGAACAGTCACCTTAAATCTTTATTTTTCTCAGTGGGAAAGTCTTCCTTCCTGGGCAAAGGGGGAAAACAGGTGAAGAGCAAGTCTCACCCCCACCTGAGCCTCTAAACCAGAGATTTCAAACGCACCCACCAGACTTCTCCTCCCTCTCCGGCCTCTAACTCATTACCCTGTCAAGGGTGACCTCCAGTTTCTGACCCACCTGCCACCACGTTCCCAGCTATGGGCTTGCAGGCCTGCCTCATGTCGCCTGGCTTCATGCAGGTTTGGGATCTAACCCATGGCACACTCTCTACCAACTGAGATGCATCTCCATTCCCAACCAACTTACCGAGGGCTTGCTGTGTACAGCCTCCACCTTCATGGCGCTTCCTAGTGAGAATAAAGACAGCTTGGTCCCTCAGGGTCACAATCCTACATGGCAGTCCTTCTTTGTATGAGGGACTGAGGCACAGAGAAAAACCAGGTCTCCCCTTGGCTTTCCCGGTACCCACTCATGCTGGCACGGTGACGGTGGGGTATGGGGTACTTTCGTCAGAGCCAAGGGAAAATGGAAGGTGGGTGGTCTGTGGGGGAGGGGTGTTCCAAGACTTGGCTGAGGTCAGATCTCCAGTTAATACCAGGAAAGGACAGGGAAGGTACTTAATGAGTGTCCAGAGGACAGAAGAGACTTTGGCCTTGCTCCCTAAATTTAATGTCAGAGTTTTCCTAAAGCAAGCTGCAATGTAGGGCATGCTGGCACACTTCAGTGATCTCAGCACTCAGGAAACTAAGGCAGGAGGATCACAAGTTTAAGGTCGGACTGGGATACAAAGTAGAATCTAAGCATTCATTCAAAACAACCTGATCCTCTAGATGTGGTGGTGCATGCTCTAATCCCAACTCTCAGGAGGCAGAGCCAGCGGATCTCTGCACTGCAGTGAGACCCTGCCTTGAGTAGAACAGACAGAGGGATGCAAAGATGGATAGACAGGCAGACAGATAATAAAGAAACAAATGAATAAAACTGAGTTAGAATTGGGCTTGGTGTCACAGGCCTGTGAGTCTAGCCTTGGCAGGATGAGAAAGGAGTTCAAGGGCGTCCCAGGCTACACAGTGAGTCTGAGCCCAGGTCACTACCCAACAACAAGCTTCAGTACAAATTCTAAGTCCCAGCTTCGTCTCCTGAACCAGAAATGCTGTGTTTGGCTCAGCGTCTACAGCTTTAAAAGCTTTCCACGTAGTTCTCATGCACAGCAAAGTTTGAGCATCACCGAGCTCCGGAGACAGTATTTTATCTATTACTCGAACGCCTTCTTTGATGGAGAGCTCATTGCTCCACAAAGCAGCCAACCATTAGCTGAAGTAGGGCTGAGTTAAGTGCTGTTTGTGGTTGTGGTAATCCAAGCACAATGTATGTTTGCAACAGTGAGGGAGTGTGTACACACTTGGAATTCTGTACAGCCGTCAGCAATGAGTAATCACAGCCAAACAGGAGAACCCCTAAATCAAGTTCTGCCTGGCTACAGTCTGAGATTCAAGACTAACTTGGGCAACTTACTGAAACCTGGTCTCAAAATAAAACATAAAAAGAAGGTGATGTCGTTCAGTGGTAGAGTGCTTGGCCCAATATAGGTAGTGCCTTGAGTTTAATCTCCAGTACAAGGAAGGAAGGAAGAGAGAGACAGAGAGAAACAGAGACAGACAGAGACACGTGGAGACAAAGAGACCAGAGATACAGAGAGAAAC
>NC_137979.1:5199993-5232493 GCF_963924665.1 Micromys minutus
ACCTGGGCTCAATTCCCAGCAAACCACATGGTGGCTCACAACCATCTGTAACTCCAGTTACTCCAGTTCCAGGGAGTACAACACCCTTTTCTGGCTTCCACAGGTACCAGGTATGCCTATGATGCCAGACATACATGCAGGGAACACACACATACACACAAAGCAAAATAAAATTTAAAAAAGGAGTTGTTAAAGACACATACATATCAAATGTAGCTCAGCTGTAGAGTACGTGCTTAGCATGTACAAGATAAGACCTTGGGTTTCATCCCAAGGACGGCGAACACCCAAATACTCTGATATATTGAGGTACAGTATGCTGCAAAACCAACCCATCTGCCACCGTGTGTGTATAGATGCAAATGTGAGCATATATATGAAAAAGTATATTGAAAACTGACCAAGAAGATCCATCCATCCTCTGGAGGAGGGCACAGGAGTTGGAGAGCTCCCTGTTTAGCTATACTGTTTATCTTGAGAACTGGGATTATTGATGTTGATACTAGAAGTCTATTCCATTTAAAAGCCCATTTTAGGGCATGTGAGATGACTCAGCATTGACAACCTTGCCTGCCAACCTGAATTCCATCCCAGGACCCACATAAAGGAGGAAGAAGAGAACTCATTCCACCAGGTTGCCCTCTGACCTCCATGTGTGCACTCTGGCACTTGCATGCACACACACACACACACACATACACACACACACACACACAACCACACAGAGGGTGGCAGAGAGACAGAAACAACTTTATTTTGAAGGATGTTGTCTCAGAGACAAGAAGGGGAGGGAAGGAGGAGGAGGAGACAGTAACAGCCCCCTCCCCATGGGGTGTATTCTTTAGGATTTGGGGCTCCAGGGCTAGATAGCCCTCTTTGTTCTTTATATGGCTGCAGGAGATCACAGAAGGTGGGGAGAAGTGGGGTTCTGGACCCTTGCATTTAAAGGCCATCCAAAAGGAACCTTCCCAGGTCTTCCTGGTGGCTTTAGAAGTTACTTCTGTTCCGGTGTAAACAGCTCATCACTATCCTGAGGGTGGTCTGGCTGTGGGTTGAAAGTCACACCTAGGGTGGGTACATCTGTCTTACACCTTTGCCAAAGAGCCATGACGGCCTACTGCTCACCTGAGTCCTTGCCCATTACTCCCATGAACATGGGCAACCTCATCTTCAGAAGGAGGTTCCCTCTGGATTGCTGGCTCCTCTCTCTGTTGCAGGAATCCCATGGGAGGCTGCCAGGAATAAAAAGAGGACCCCAGCATCTGTGGGACACAGCTCAGATCCAGTCGTGATGCTAAGATACCATGCTGCAGCTGAGGCAGTGGTGTGCCGGCATTGGGTGCCATCTGAAGTTCTGTCTGTCCTGGCTGATTTGTACGCTGGTGTGTGATCCCAGCATATGTCACAGACGGCTAGCGATTGCCAGGTGACTCAAGAAAGGTTTTAGAAGGTGTCTGCAAGATGAGTTCAGCAGCTGATCCCTGGGAGTGGGAGTTACAAGGGCCAGCCATTTAGGTATCTGAGGTCTCCTTATACCCTGCAGTATGGAGGGCTGGGTCCCACCTCTAGAAACAACTCCTGTATCCAGTTAACTTGACACAGCTTAGCCTCAAGGGAGAAGAGCTGGGCTTCCCCCTCCAGAGAAGGCTAGGGCGCCTTGGATCCATGAACATTTGTCTGAGCCTGCTGGAGCCCAAGCTCTGTGTACGCCAGAGGCAAGACGGTGTCCAGATCCCACCAGACACCCTTCACCCAGCTTCCTCTCCAGCTCTGCAGTAATATTGGAACTAGGGTGGGGGTGGGAATGGCAGAAGTTTTTAATCCTTTGTGACTCAAAACGTGACTTCTTATTTCTTTCAAGACTCTCCTCTAACCCAATAGGGGACTGCGGAGCTCAGGGGAATTCTGCTCGGTGGAAAAGCTTCAGGTGTTACTTTTGGTCTGGGTGGAACGGGCCTCGGTCTTCCTTACTAGCATCTCAGATGAAAAGTGCCCATTAGTTGGAGCGCAGACCCCTAAGGGGCTGAGCCTGAGTAGGTGGAGATAGAACAGGGTCACCCCTCCGTGGAGTCCTAGCTGGCCATCAACATTTCCAGTTCCCAAGCAGAGAGCTTTGAAGTGACAGCTGCCCAGGTACTTGGGCTTCTGCTTTGGCTTCATTGTGTCATCCAGTCCATGATCCCCCCCCACGCCCATCCCCCCCACCTCTCTCACCTCCCGCCCCCAGCGCCAGCGCCCTGGGAGTGGCAGACAGTTCTTTGCATGGGAATGGGTTGGTGACACTCACTGGGCGCTTTTTGTTCTTTGTGAACCCAACCCCACGGAGGAGAGCTAGGGACTTCCCTGCAGATTCCTGCTTTTAGTGTCATAGTGTAGGCATGTTTGGCTTCCTTCTGGGGACTGAGAGGGGGGACCATACCAACACACAAGGATTTCCTCTCAAGGAGTGGGGAGGTCTGCCAAAGGCCAAAGTCCCTAAATGGACCTGCAACCAGCTAGTCAAGGTGAAAGAACAAGTTTCCAGTGAAATCTCTGCTCAGTCTTTTGAGGAATGAATAGCATTGCTAAGAAATAAATATAGAGGAGCTGGAGAGGTGGCTCAGGGGTTAAGAGCACTGACTGCTCTTCCAGAGGTCCTGAGTTCAGTTCCCAGCAACCACATGGTGGCTCACAACCATCTGTAATGGGATCTGATGCCCTCTTCTGGTGTGTCTGAAGAGAGTGACAGTGTACTCACATATATAAAATAAACAAACAAATAAATACACAGTTGTGAGTGTGTGTGCTCACACACACACTCGTGCACACACATCCATGTGCTTACGTGCTATAGCATATGTGTGTAAGTCAGAGGATGTGTGAAATTGTTTTTCTCTCTCTCTACTATGTAGGTTCTACAGACTAAATGCAGGTCAGGTGTGGCCACCAGCACCTTTCTCTACAGAGCCCTATTACTTCTGAGTTTGAATGGTATCCTTAAGACACTGAGAACATTTTAATATATTTTCCTATTTTATTCTTTGAAACAGGCTCCTAGGCTGTCAGAGGTCCGGTGAGCTAGGATCTGCATTTTGTAGAAGGTTGGCTCCTGGCAGTCTGTCCTTCCATGGCTGAATTTGTCCGGTTTAAGGGGTATGCGTGGAGCCATAGAGTGAAAATTATGGAATAGTGCCTCCTGACCAGCCTCCCTTAGGCTGTGCCCACAGCTCTGTGCCACTCTGTAGGGCATGACCAGCATCCAGGCATTCTTAGCTTCCCTGGTACTGACCATGCTCAGATGTCCCTGTCAGTGTGAGAAGGCGGGGACATAGCTCCACATTGCTGCCCCTAGGAAACTGAAAAGCTCTCCTGGACTTTGAGTAAAAGCCAAACCTGGGTTTGTGGCTTTGATGCTGAAAAAAAAAATTTACTGGGCAGTTTACTGGGGTTAGCAACTTTCTTAAATACATTTTTAATGACTTCTAAAAACATTGATTTGCCTGGCTTGGTGGCAAGTGCCTTTACCCCTGAGCCATCTCACTGGCCTAGAGGTATTTTAGTATAGACTTAAGCCTAAAGAGGAGGGGAAGTCAAAAGAAAGTTAAGACATACCAAGTGGGTGCTTCTTAGGAAGTAGGGAGTAAATCAGAAATACCCAAACATGAGTCCAAGATAAAATAAAATATTCATTGTTTCTAGCATGAGCCACATGTACCCCTTTGGTAACTCTTAGGTTACGTCTCAAATGCTGCTAAGAACCACCACCCTCCTTTTTTTTTTTTTTTTTTTTTTTTTTTTTTTTTTTTTGGTATAAGAGGGACCTGTGGTGGCCCTGGAGATATCTGGATGTGTCTCCCATCTGACAAGATAATAAAACTAGGAGTCAGTAGTGACACGCAAGGTGGTTATGATCTTTCCTGTAATGGAGTTTCTGGTGAGATTCCTAGAAACTGCAGGTTCCTGGCTTAGAAGGGAACCCCAGGCTGTTGTGAATTGGGCTTCTGCTAGCAAAGATTTCAACCAGATTCTGGCTTAGATAGGGGTTGGGGGGGGTCTCTCCAGGTGTCAGACAAGGAAGCAAACTTGGAGGAGAGAGAAGAATGAAAACTTCGTCAACCTGGATCATGCTTCGGGGAGTCTAATTTCAGGTGGTTCACAGTCGGCACACTTAAAACACTACATTTTAGAAAAAGGTTTCCCGACAACAATCCTAATCCAGGCACACAATTAAGTTTAAGGTGAAACATCTTAGAAACTCCTTTACTAAGTACATGTGCTCACAAGGGAGCGTTCTATAGCCAAAAGACTAGTCTAGGGTGGACTCTGACCAAGATAACCTAGAGGTCAGTGGGCCATAAAGTACACATGACATCTCCCCTGAGGATAGGTCCAGGGAAGGAAGAGTTTGGGATAACCAGTCTGGGGGATTTGGATGAGGTCTGCCTCTATAGCAAAAGGTGGGGAAGGTTTGCCTCCACACAGCAGAAGGAAGGTGAGGTCTAGCCTTTACATAGCAAAGAGGTCACCAGGTCAAGAACAAAATCTACTCTGAACCCTCTGGGTGGGAAAACAGCTTTTTATCTCCTCCATTGGAAGAAGTCTCTGTACACGTAACATTCCTGATTTCCCCATTGATCTGTGAGAACAAGAGCCTTTGTGCCCCCGACACTTAGGGGCTTTTTCTTCTTCCCCACTTGTCCTGTCTCAAGAATTCCCTCCTTCTTGCCTCAGCCCAGCCTGTATCTTCAGAGGCGGTGCTTTGATGGAAGGGTTAGGAAACAAGAGTAAGTACCCAGAGGCCAAGTGTCTGTCACCTTTGCCCTGGCTGCTCAGGGACACTCCGAGGTGCTAGAACACTGTCTCTATGCAGAGCCCTCTGAAGAGGTGGTGGCTCTTTGGCCGGGTGGGCTGTGGAGACCACTGTGCAGTCACTCCCAGGATTACCAGCCTTAGTTTTGAAAGAATGGACAGTGGGTAACAAACAATGAGGCATGGGCCATCTCCCCTCACCACACACACACACACACACACACACACACACACGCACACGCACACGCACACGCACACACACACACACACACATACACACACACACACACACATGCACCCACACACAATCCCCTTCTTTCCAAAGCCCTGGTTATCCTTTGAAGTTAGAACTTGGCAGTTCATTACTGTAAGTCATTCTAAACTTCTGATTTTTTTTTTAACCATTCATTTTTTACTTTCATCTGAAAGCAAGTGAAACCTGGTGGTGGGGGAGGCTGTATGTGGGGAGACTTGTGGGGTTCCCAGGGGCATGGAAACTAACTAAAATATGCTCTAAATCAATCTCCCTCCCTTTCTCCCTTCCTTTCTCTCACATACACACACGTCCCATGGAAGTTTATTTTCTTCTAAATACACTTTGAAATTTTGGAGGAATGTGCCAATTAGGCCTAGAAGTTTAAGGTATAGTATGTGTGACTGTGTGGGAGGGAGGGGGGAGGGAGGGAGGGAGGAGGAGAGAGGAGAGAGTGTGCAGGTATGTATGCACATGTGTGAATGAGTACTTGTATACATGTGTGTGATGTGTATGCATGTCTGTGTGTATGTGTGTATGTGAATGAGTCTCTCTTTCTCTCTCTCTCTCTCTCTCTCTGTGTGTGTGTGTGTATTTGTTTTTTCAGATAGGGTTTTATATTTTCTGGATGACCTCAAAGTAGCAGTCTTACCTCATTCTCCTGAGAGTAAAGATTAAAGATCCGTGTCACCATGCCCAGACAACACAGACTTTAAAAGATTGAGAGGAAATGACACTGGGCGGAGTGCTGGCTAGTGTGCATGAAGCCCCCAGGCTGGATCCTCAGCATAGACAATGTGGTACTGCATGCCTGCAGCCCTGATTCTGGAGAGGTGGAGGCAGGGGGCTCCAATGTCCAAGGTCAACCTCAGCTATGTAGTGAGTTCAGGGACAGTCCGTGTTCCATGACAGTCCATCTATAAACTGTGTCTTCTGTGTTTGTTTTAGTAGCAGTGGGACAAGAGGGTGTGCGAGCCGTGGTTTGTGTGCAGGTCAGAAAGCAGTTCATAAGAGTTGGTTTTCTCCTTCCACCAGGTAGATGCCAGGGATTGAACTCAGATCCCTGGGTATCTTTACTCACTGAGTCATCTTGCTGGCTCAAATAGGTTTTTCTGTTTGTTTTTGTTTTTAAGGAAAATAGGTGGCCACAACACACCCCATAAAGTGCTTTTGAATACTGGGGCTTGAAGCAGGCCCTGAGATCTCACATACAACAAGCCCTGCAGTCAGGGCAGAGGAGGCTGAGAGAGGGTGTTCCTGGGCTCATTGGGCTAGCCTAGCCTAATCAGCAAGCTACCCACAAAGAAAGCACAATCAAAAGGAAGTACTCCACAAAGAAAAAGCGTGAGGAAGCATCCCTCTTGTCAGTTACAGAAAGAGGCCAGAAAAATGTCAAGGAGTCATCATCCTAAAATACTACAGAAAGGCTGTGCTGTTCCCCAATGAGTGACAGACAGACAAAAAATAAAAATAAAAAAGTACAGAAAGACTTTCACAGACTCTTGCAAAAACACCCAACAAAGAGCATTACTCAGAAAGGTGGAAGGTTGATGCAGGAGTATCCTATGTTTGAGGCTACCTAGCTACATGGTCCATCACACACCTAAAACTCCAGTACTGAGTTGGGTTCTGAGAGAGACCCTGCCTCAAAGACACAGGCAGAGTGGTGAGGCAGGACCAGGAAGTCTTCCTTTGCCCTGCACACACACAGCTTCACACACAGCTGCACACATACAGCTACACACACAGCTGCACACACAGGTTCACACACAGCTGCACACACACAGCTTCACATACACACAGCTGCACACACACAGCTGCACACACAGCTTCACACACAGCTTCACACACACAGCTGCACACACACAGCTACACACACAGCTGCACACACAGCTGCTCACACAGCTGCACACACATAGTTGCACACACAGCTGCACACACACAGCTACACACACAGCTTCACACACACACAGCTGCACACACACAGCTACACACACAGCTGCACACACAGCTGCTCACACAGCTGCACACACATAGTTGCACACACAGCTGCACACACACAGCTGCATACACAGGTGCACACACAGCTGCACACACCAGCAAACATACACACTCTCTCCTACACACAGGAAAAATAGAGAAGGAAATTGAAGTCTGAAAGGAGAGGAACAGAAGAATGAAAAGGGGAGAGGTACATGCTGGGTAAATCTAAAGACACTTCTTACATTAAGCACTAATACTGACAGCTTCTGATTGTTGAGGGCTGAAGAGAAAGAATACGTGAGGGAGACATGTAAAATATTTGTAAATTAGAGTTGGAATCACAGCTCAACAATACCTACAACACGGGCATATTGAAGGCTATAGTTGTTGTATTGTATTTGGAGATCTTGTCTGGGGTGTGTGTGTGGGAGGCTTGTGCAGAACAAACAAAAGCAAACCTTGGGCTCTTTAAAAAGGCAAAAGGCGAAGATAAACCCCCAGGAAAATGAACCAGCCGCACAGGGAAGAAGGGTGATACTTGAAGCTAAGGAGTGGGTGTTGAGGCAGATGTAACAGTGGGTAAGAGTGCTGACTGTGCTCCCAGAGGATCCAGAGCCTGTTCCCAACAGCCTCCTATGACAGTAACTATAGTAGTTCCTGAGGAACTGGTGCCTCTTCTGGTCTCTGCAGACACTGACGTTGTCTTAGTTAGGGTTTTATTTCTGTGAACAGATACCATGACCAAGGCAAGTCTTATAAATAAAAACATTTAATTGAGGCTGGCTTACAGGTTCAGAGGTTCAGTCCAGTATCAAGGCAGAAGCATGGCAGCATCCAGGCAGGCATTGTGCATGAGAAGCTGAGAGTTCTACATCTTCATCCAAAGGAAGCCAGGAACAGACTGAGCATCCTCAGGCAGCTAGGAGGAGTGTCTCCAAGCCCATCCCCAGAGTGACACACTTCCTCCAACAAGGCCACACCTTCTAATAGTGCCACTCCCTGGGCCAAGCATATGCAAACACCACAGACATACACGTGAAAATAAAAATAGAAATAAATCTTTTTGGAAGAGTAAACATAGGAGAGATGGCGTGACAAGAGGACAGTTGCAAGCAATTTTCCCCAAGTGTCGAAAGATGTAGTTTTCAAGACACTTGTAAAGTCCCAATCCTACTCGGTCTCAGAGGAGGCAGGTAAGAGGTGGCTGGAGAGGTAAGAGCCGCACAATCTTGATGACCAGAGTTCCATCCCTGGGACCAGGACCCCCCAATAAAAGCTGGATTTGGTGGCTCACTGCCTCTGGTATGTAACTCCAGCTACGGAGAATCTGAGCCTCTTTTCCTTCCTCGGGCCTCTATGTGGAGACACACACACACACACACACACACACACACACACACACAGAGAGAGAGAGAGAGAGAGAGAGGGAGAGAGAGAGAGAGAGGAGATGGGGAGAGACATAAATAAAAATAGAAGTAAAAAATTGTTTAAAAGAATATACAGGAAGACAGTAGTTCTAACCCTTTGTATCAGAAATCTACTGCTCAGTAACAAACCACACCCAACACCATTCCTCGTGCTCTGGACCCTGGCTGGCAGCTCAGAAGGGCACTTTGGAATAGCTTGGCTGCTGGCCTCAGCTGGGGTTCTTGCAAGGGCAGCCATCTTGTGGCATGGTCTTCCCTCATGTGTCTGACAACTGTATCGTCACAGTTCCATTAGGTCATTCCAGACCCTTATGTTTGTAGGATTCCCGGCAGGACACAAAACAGGGCAGGTGCCATAAATGGCACTTTTTCCAAGTCTTCGCAGACATCATGTTTGTTAAAGTCTGATCGGCAAATCATAACAGTTCTTGGCCAAAGCAGGTCACTGAGTTGGTGTGAAAGGAACTGTGCATAGGGTTAGAGAATGGGGTGACATTCCAGCCAGCCTGGTGGTATATGACTTTAATCCCAGCACTCAGCAGGGCAGAGGCAGGCAGGTCTCTAAGTTCAAGGGCTGCCTGGTCTACAGGTTAAATTCTAGCCAGGGCTACATAGAGAAACTTTGTCTTAATGCCCCCCAAAAGAGGAGTGGGTGGGAGGTCTTATTAGAGTAGTAACCAAATTGCCAGACATGGTAGTTTGAATAGTGTAGATTCTTGTGTTTGGATGCTTGACCCTTAGGAAGTGGCACTATTAGGAGGTGTGGTCTTGTTGGAGTAGGTGTGGCCTTGTTGGAGGAAGTGTGTCACTGCGGAGGTGGGCTTTGAGGTCTCATATAAGCTCAAATTATGCCCAGTCACACAGTCCCCTTCTTCCGGCAGATAAAGATGTAGCTCTCTCGGTTCCTCCAGGATCATGTCTGCCTACATGCTGCCTTGTCTTCAACTGAGAGACCAGACCAACTCCACCTTGGATTCCGGCTCCATTTTAGAGATCCTGACCTAAGGTTGAACTCTAGTTAACCAACAAGCCGGAACCTAGCACTAGTCTCCAGGCCCCTCCCTAACAACCACCAGTCAGGAAGAAAGCAAAAGTTACAGTTGGACCTAAAGATATTTAGTTATGAAAGTTTATGGTTTGGCTTCCAGCACTAGCCAACATTTCAATGGGCAGGAAATTCCATAATAGCCCCCCAGCCAGATGTGTGCCAAACTAGATACCCCTGGCTTGTTAGCTCGCCTGAAACAGGGCTGGGGCTTTACCCTCCCTTCCTGCTGTGTCAGTACCAATGGTTTGGCCCTGGCTCCAGCTTGAATAAAGACCCTTATGTATAGCAACAGACTCAGCTCCTTGGTGGTCTTTGGGAGCTCACAAAATGGGCATAACACAGCCACGAATCATGGACTGAACCTCTGAAACTGTAAGCCAGCCCCAATTAAATGTTGTCCTTTATAAGAGCTGTCTCGGTCATGGTGTCTTTTCACAGCAGTGAAAACCCTAACCAACACAACCAAATAAGTAGGAAAATCGGATTGCTTTGGACCAAGACAGAAAACTGTGGTGAGAGGGAAAACTGTTGAAATGCAATCGGAGCTGACCCCAGAACTGGCAAGATGGCCTCATGAGTAAAAATGGCTGTCACAAGTTTGAGAGCCACCTCGGAGTTTCAAGGTACTGTTGCTTGCTGAGGATCCAGATGCAATTCTCAGCCTCAATATAGAGGTTCAAAACCATCTGTAACTCCAGTTCCAGTGGGGTCCAATGCCCTCTTCTGGCCCAGTCCATGGCCCATGATGTAGGTACATAAATACATAATACAAGTAAACACTTAATATATTTTAAAAAATTCTTAGCCGGTTATATTGGAACATTTCTTTAATCCAGAATTTGGAGGCAGAGGCAGATGAATTTCTGTGAGTTCAAGACCAGTCTGGTCTACATAGTGAGACCCTGTCTCAAAAAAAAAGGGGGGGGGGAGGGGAATGGCTAGAGAACTGGCTCAGTGGTTAATAGGTCGCATTTGTTTTTGTTTTTATTGTTATTGCTGAGAGATTGATAGAGAGACAGAGAAAACCACTAACAAAAAACGGGACTAAATAACCTAAGAGAAAGACGCGCTGTCCCGAGTGAGAGGCTCAGCAGGTAAAGGTGCTTGTCGTGGGAGCCTGGCACTAGAGTCCATCCCACAGAACCCACTAAAAATGGAAGGAGGGAAGAAGCGACACCACAAAGTCCTCCTCTGACTTCCAAGTTGCACCATGTCTCGTGCCTTCCTGACTGCCACTGAGAGGAAACACTCAGGTGTGGCGGCTTGTGCCTGTAATCCCAGCACTTGGGAAGCTAACGCAGGAGGATTATTGCTGATTCCAGGCTCACACATCCGTAATCCCAGCACTGGGATTACCCAGAGTTGGAGGCTAGCCTGAGCTACTTAAGGAGCTCCTGGGCTGCAAAGTGAGAGTCTGTCTCAAGAGACAAATCAAAAAAGGGAAAGGAAGGGTAGAGAGAAGGCTGTTAGATACTTTGACTGGGAGGGGCGAGGTGTGGCTTTCCGGTTTCCTGGGTGCACTGACCTCAGTGCATTTAGTCCTGTATGTCCTGAGGACCTTCCTGAAGCCAGGCACTGTGCCAACAGGGAGAGTGGTTGGGTTGGTGTTTGCTCTGGGATAACATGAACTGAGAGTGTCCCGGCACGGAAGCCCCGTGTCAGCTGCCACTCAGGGGTAACCCCATCACTACTATGTTTATATCTCTACTGGTTCCTAAGACGCGGCATTGAGGGCTCAGCTGTGGAGGCGCAGGGCCGGGCTCTCATTAGTCCTGCTTCATTGTACCTGAGGCATGCTCTTTAGTCTGTGTTTGGCTGTTCCCTGCCGTTGCTAAGGCTCCCACCCAGAGTGTAAACAAGTCATCACTAGCAGAGCCCTGGGTGAGAGGCCCTCTGTGCAGCAGTGCAGGCCTTGCGGGGTCAGGAGGCGGAGGCTTCTCAAGGAGACACACGGTCTCCCTGGTCCTCTGCCCAAGCTCGGTTCTAGCCCTCCTTCCTTCCTGAGTGTGCCTTTCTGCATCCACGTCAAACACACAATCAAACATCTCTAACAAAAAGAAAAAGCCGAGGAGACATTGGATTTAGGGAGTGTGTAAATTTGCCGTTATGAATCGTGTGGTCCTGAGCTCAGAGAGACTTTGTTGGGGGTAGAATGTAGTTGGCTTCGTTATATCAGCATGAATGTTCTTAGAACCTTCTAGAAACCCAATGCCTTGGCTAAGCATATGCCGGAGCTCAGAAGGCGTGCGGTATAATGTCTGTTTGGCTTCAGAGGTATGTTGGCCTCTGACCTCCTGCTCTTAAACAAGGCACCTCTAGGTCCTGGCATATCTTGGGGGACAGTGGAGTAGCCCCCCCTAGAGATCAACCTCTGCAGCACAAAGCACTCTGGTACTGCACTCTCCAGAGCTGAAGTGGGAAGACTCTGGCTTTGAAATTTCACTAGGCTCCAGTAAAGCCAGCCTCCTCCTGGTCTGAGGCTGAGGAAGTCCTGTGTCAGAGCCTGTCCAAGCCTAGGCGTTGGCACCGCAGCTGGTGGCTGGTGGGAGAGAAGCCATAGGAGGGCCCTACAGTTTGCAGGCCTGTCTGGGCCTTTCTTTCCCCATGGCCCCAAGCCTGAAGCTCCGGAGTTCCCTGCCAGCGTTGCCGCCTCACAGGCTGGCACCTCCTGCTCATATGGAAGGCCTATAATTTGTGACTCATGGCCTGTCGCCGACTAGAAGTTGGCAAGCTCAGTGCCCGGAAGTACTGACTCACCAAGCTGGTCTGTTCCCTCAGCCTCCTCATGGGCACTGGGAGTAGTAAGGTCCACCAGGAGCTCCTGAGGACAGCTAGTTTAGCCCTTGAGAAGGGCATGGATGAGAGACAGGATTGTCTCTGGGGCTCAGATATCAGTGAGAGGTTATTGAAATCAGAAACATCGGTGCTGTCTCAGGGAGGCCTTGGCGCTCATCCACTTGTCTTAGTAAAGTGTAGGGGTTGGTCTGGTGCTGCTTGTATTCGTATTCAAATGCTCAGTTCTGTACCCCAAGATCTGGTTGCCCCAAGACGAGCAGATCCTCATCTATACCAGCTTTTGTGTAACCTTTCCCCCTACCCCAAGTCATCCATGATTGGTTAATAAAGATGCCCCCAGCTATAGCTGGGCAGAAGAGAGGGAGGCGGGGCTGAAGGTTCCCAGACTGGGGGTCTCAGAGAGAGACTGCGAGGAGAGAGAAAAAAGGATACAAGAGAAGGAAGCCACCATGGGGTAGGTGGATGTTGAGCACATGGCCTGTTGGATAGGAGCAGCTCAGGTGGAACATGGTACGTGATATCTCAGGGTTACTGACGGGGAAGAAGACGTAAAAGCACAGAGGGTTGATGTCTGCACATTTCTAGTGCTTTCAGGCTTATTATAAACCTAAAGCCTTGAGTCTTTCATTTGGGAACTAAGTGATCTAAGGTGGGGTAAGAACCCCCAAATAATACTTACCACAACATAAAGACCCATTAAAGCAGTGTTTTTCAGTACCCCTTTTACAGAGGTCACCTAAGACCTCTGGGAAGGACAGATATTTATATTATGATTTATAGTAGCAAAATTATAGTTATGAAGTAGCAAAAAAAAATACTTTTGTGGTTGGGAGTCAAGGTAACATGAGGAACTGTAGTAAAGGGTCGTAACACTAGGAAGGTTGAGAACCACTGCATTAAAGGAATACTATTTCCTTATGGTCAAACAATGAAATCTCTGGCCTGGGTGGACACCTAACATTTACTTAAGCAGGTCAATCATTGGCTAAAGGGCCACTCCTCTGAAAGGCAGGGCCCCTTAGGAGGGTGGATCTACCCTGGCCACACTAAAGAGATAAGAGGAATGAAATCCTTTAACGATAACGTGCCTTTTACAGTTTTTGCTCTTAGTGTTTGGGTATGTGGGTATGCACGCTGTACCCGAAGAGGCCAGGAGAGGGCGCCAGATCTCCTGGAGCTGTTGTTTATAGCTGTTATGAGCTACCCGACCTGGGTGCTGGGAGCCAAACTCAAGTCCTACAGAACAGCAAGGGCTTTTAACTACGGAGCCATCTCTCCCGCCCCGAGATAAGATACTTCTCTTTCCCACAGTTCCTGCCTCCGTGTGCGTTTGCTGAGGGAGCTGCAGCCACGCAGCTGACTTGGTAAGTTGGTTGGATTTCCTGAAGCTCGGAAAAGTGAATATTCTCTTTGATCCCTTTCCTAAGCTTGCTGCCCGTAAGAGTTTGACTTCACTTTGTTTCTCTGCCATGTGGCTGACTCCACGCTCGCCAAACTCAAAGCAGTGACAACCTCCATCCTCTCTGCAGCCCACAGGGTTTATTACTTATCTGCTTTGGAACCTTTTTTTCCCCAAACTGAAATGAAATGAAATGAAATGCGTTTGCAGCTCCCTCAGCAAACGCACACGGAGGCAGGAACTGTGGGAAAGAGAAGTATCTTATCTCTCTTTCCCACAGTTCCTGGCGGGAGAGATGGCTCCGTAGTTAAAAGCCCTTGCTGTTCAGTAGGACTTGAGTTTGGCTCAACCTTTAGAGTTGGTTCTTAAATTCTTCTATTACTGAGACTGACCCAAGAGCGAACCCTGATTTCCTGCTAACACCTCGGAATAGAAGTTCCTTCCCTCTTCCACCCCACTGAGTCTGGAACATGCTGTATACAGTCTGCTGCTATACCGGGCTGCCCAAGAATGTTTATGAGTCACCAGCGGGGGTACACAGCAAACCTGGGCCCTCCTCCCATTCAGCCTGCCAGAGCACGAGCCCAGACACCAGACCAGGAAGAACACCTGCTTCTTTTCCTTCCTCCCACTTGTTTCTCTGCCTCTCAGACTGGCAACAAAACGTAAATGAACAATGATATTCAGTTCAGTGTTGGAGAGGGTGCAGGGAGCTGCACACTGTGAGGCAGTGCCTGCCTCGGAATTTAACTTTGTTGCTGTGTATGTGCAGGAGTTTATTGTGTGCGGGTGCACAAATGCGCGCATGCGTGTGGAGGTCAAAGGGCAGCTTTGTGGAATCAGTTCTCTGCCCTCACATAGGTTTTGGGGATTGAACCCAGGTTGTCTGGTTTGTACAGGAAGTGCTGTGTTTACTGGACCCATCTTGCCAGCCCTCATCTTTATTTTTGAGACAGGGTTTCACTATGTAGACCAGGATGGCTTCAAACACACAGAGATCCATCAACCTCTTTTTGCCTCCTGCTGAGGGTTGGAATGAAAGGTGTGTGCCACCACACCCAGAATAATTTTTATTTTAGAGTGAGTCCACATGCTTTATTGAGAGGACCAAAAGTTCAAGGCAGCCTCAGCTGCATAGCAAGACCCTGTATCATTGATCGGGGAGGTTGGAAGTGTTGCCCAGGGTCCCAGCACTGTGCTGGGAAGGTTGAGGCAGGAGGATCAGGGGTTCAAAACTCTCCTCGGCTACATAGCAAATTCCAGACCAGCTTGTGCTCATGAGATCCTATCTTTAAAGAGTAGAGGACACACACACCTGAGAGAGAAAGAGAAAGAGAGAATATGAATAGATAGGAATAGAGGCTCACCTCAAGGCAATCAGATCCTAATATTACATCAGCCAGAGACGGGAAGATTCACAGCAGAGTAAGAGGACTAGAGTGGCCAGAGAGCTGGCCACTGCTGCTCCTTCAGAAGACTGGAGTTCAGTTCCCAACACCCAAGTCGGGTGGCTCACAGCTGCCTATATACCAGTCCCAGGAGGGATCTGATACCTTCTACCCTCCACGGGAACCTGTGGTTACATGTGCACACACAACTCTCACAGACATGCTCACAAAATAATTTGTATATTATAAATTATGCGCTCAAGGTGCGCTGCCAATGTGGTGGCAAGGGTGGGGTTGACCTGCTGGGACCAGACAAGGTCTTAGTGGGTGGTGAATGCACGCCTGAGGTGAAGTCTCTTCAGACTCAGATTTCAGAGACTGCATTCCTACAGTGTCAAGCCACCAGTTGACAGTGATATATATAAATTAAATATATTATATATTTATTTATTAAATATTTTATATATATAAAAGGCACGGTAGGACATACTTTTAATCCCAGCATACTTGGGAGGGAGAAGCAGGTAGATCTCTGTGAGTTCAAAGACAACTTGTTCTACGTAGTGAATTCTAAGACATTGTAAGATCAATCCTGTCTCAATAACAACAAATATAACGAAAGAGGAGAAAGAGAAGGAAGAGGAAGAGAAGAAGAAGGAGGAGGAGGAAGAGAAGGAGGAGGAGAAGAAGGAGGAGGAGGAGGAGGAAGAGAAGGGGGAAGAGGAGAAGAAGAAGAAGAAGAAGAAGAAGAAGAAGAAGAAGAAGAAGAAGAAGAAGAGGAAGAAGGGGAAAGAGAATGTGAGACCATGACAGCCGGGCAGAGCTTTGACTACTCAGTGCTTTAGTTCTCAGGAGGATTTGTAACAAACACCACAGACCGGTGGCTTGACACTGTAGGAATGCAGTCTCTGAAATCTGGATCCCAGGAGACTTCACCTCAGGCGTGCATTCACCACCCACTAAGACCTTGTCTGGTCCCAGCAGGTCAGCCCCACCCTTGCCACCACATTGGCAGCGCACCTTGAGCGTTAGAAACCAAGTAATTAGTACTCCAGGGTAGCTTCATTCAGAAAATTACCGCACCAAGTACGAGTCTCATTGAGAACCAACTTAATTAAAAGACACTTGGTGGATTCCTGTAGGAGATGAGGAGGGCGCTTTCCAGAAGTGTAATGGAACATTTTACTGCATATCAAATAGTTATTAAATCCTTAATATCCTAACTCCTGAAGAATGCCATTGTCAGGGACAAGGTGTGTAACAAAGGAGCAAATTGTTCCCTTTTCCTGGCTCCACAAACCACAGGAAGTCAGAAGAGGGCCGGGCTCCTCTGAGGTGCCTCTTTCTCTGCCTCTGCTCTGCGTGCAGGAAATGCCAGCTCTGTGGGGAAACTGAGGCTTATCCAGGGATGGCAGCACACTGCTACAGGCCTTGCACTCTGGAGACCAGGAGCTCAAGGTCATCCTCAGTTACAAAATGAGTTTGAGGCAAGCCTGGGATCCTTGAGGCCTTGTCTTGAAACAACAGATATGGGGGGAAATGTGCATAATGTGTTCCGTGCTGTAAGGGAATTCCTTAGCAAACAGGGTCTAGGGCACCCACAAGGTTTCTTCTTTCTAGTCTTACCCTGTTCTGACACTTGCCTCTAACACACCTCTAACTCCCCAGAGCCTGTGACTAAGTTACTCAGCAAACAGAACTTTGCAGACAAGAGGAAGCTGAGGATCTATAGAGAGGCCATTCCCAAGTGAGCTCGGTGGTGCTGCTGGGTGAGAGAGAATAGAAGCTGAGCCTGGAGATGCACCCACACGGGGTGCATCCAAGGAATGGCAGCAGAAGCTAGCCGTGAAGAAGGGAAGGTCACTGAAGGGAGAGCCACGGCTTGGTTGGTACCTTGGCTAGGACCTCAGTCCTCTAGATGGTGAGGGGCGCACTCTTGTCTGTCTGTTACATTGGGATGTGAAGCCAACACCCTGGGACACACACACACACACACACACTCACGCATGTACGCATGCACTCACACCCACATACCATTGCTTGGGAGTTGGACTACAGACCCTAAGTCACTAACAAATCCCCTCACTATTTAGAGACTACCCATAAGTTCTGTGACTCTAGAGAACCCTGACTAGTACAGAAGTTGTATATACCAATGAGTATGGATTTAGTGGGGACGGCACATGGCCCATATGTGGAGGTCAAGCGACAACCTCCAGAAGTCTGTTCTTGACTTCTACCATGGACCTGGTTGTCAGGCTTCTCGGCAAGTGTCTATGCAGTGTGCCGTCTTGCTGGTTGGAACCCGTAGCTTCGTGGAGCTTTGGCCCGTGCTCTGACTGAAGAGGTCAAGGCACAGGGCTTGGCAGAGTTGACTTTGTCGGATGTTTCTGGGCCTTTCCCTGGCCCGGCAGTGGCTCATTCACCAAATGCCCAACTGCTCTTCGGTCTGGGCCCTGACATCTGTCTAGAATGGGCTGAGGGTGTCTCACAGGAAGGTGAACTGACAAGGGATCAGCCATGTGTGGCCCTGGTCTCTTCTGTGTGCTGAGCCCCCTCAAAATGCCCTCGGAGGCAGTGCTGACTGGGTGGACAGAGGACCGGTGACGGGTGCTACAAACAGACCAGCAGAGCTCACACACAGAGTGCACACACACACAGGTGGGAAGGTGCACACCCAACCTGCACAGACCACACGCACACACACAGCTGCACATACAAATGCACCGATAGAAGTGTACACACACATGCACACCTCATGTGTCAAGGAGCTGTGGTCTGTGGAAGACAGATGACTCTGTGTGTGCTGTGGGAGCTAAGATGGCAGCTAGCTGAGCAAAGCTTTGTGAGTTCAAGGACACCTGGGGCTTTCCTGTGGGCCCGCAGCTGAGGAAGCAGGCAGGAGAAATGGCTCAGGTCTCCCACTGGTGGGGAGCTGACGCCCGGATGTTGGCTGCCGTTGGTGGGGCCGTTAGCACACACCTGTGTCGTACAAGTTGAATGATGGTGAGGAGGAACAGAGTCCCCAAGCAGATGTCACGCCAGCAAGATGGGGTGAGCCTTGAAGCTTAGGCTCCAAAATGCAACTCACATCGATCCTAGAGCGGGCTCACCAGAGGGAAGGGGTGGGAAGGGATGAAGAGACTGGGTGGGATCCAGAAGAGCCCGTGCTTTGCGGTTAGAAAGGCACCATCTTCTGCTTCAGCCTTTTCTTATTTTGTTGCGTGTTACTATTCTGTGTTAGGAAGCACACATATGGGTGCTTATGTGGAGGCCAGGGGACGACTCTGTGGAGTCAGTCCTCCCCTCCCACTTTTATGTGCATCTCTGGAATCAAACTCACCAGGCCTGGGCAGCAATCGCCTTTATCCTCTGAGCCATCTTGCCGACCCTGCTGCCTCAGCTTTATCATCTCGGAAATGGGCTAGTGAAGATCTCTCCCTTTGGGGACGCAGGGAGCGTTAGATGATAGTGACCTTTAACAAAAGCCTACCCATCCCCATCCTGGGCCGTCAGAACAAGGAACTGTTGGGAGAATCTTTCGTAGTCACCTCCTACCCGGCAGCTGAGTCCTGCTCTGACTGGCCTGGCCCTGATGTGGTCCAAAGCTGAGCTGGTGTTCGTCTGGCTTGCTGTGTGTCTTTGAATAGGTTGCTTTGCCTTTCTGAACTCCACCAGCCTCATCCTCTCTAGCTGTGAAGATTGTGTGTCTAAAACTATCCGGCAAGGCCAGGCATCAGCTGGGAGTCACTCTGGCTCAGGCTTTGGAATATCTACAGGTCACCACCCTTCCGACTGCTGCTCACAGCTGCTGAGAGGGAGTCCCGGCAGCCTGTCTCCCACACCCCCACACTGTGTGGAGACCACGGCAGCCCAAGGGACACTCAAGTCTCTCTCCATTGTGTTCACTCTCCTGGAGGCAGGCATTTCAGGGATTCCAGCTTTGCCAGGAAGGTCAAATGCAGCAGGCCGGTTGGACAGACCTGACTGCACGCCCTGGAGACAGCCTGTGCTAGATGTGCCCAGCCGGTCCCTTGGGGCCGGACACCTAGCCTGAGCCTGTGAACTAAGGGATGGAGATGAGTTTGCACTAGGGGCTTGTACCAACCTAATGCATTCCCACCCATGGAAGGAAGTCTGGAGCCATTGAATGGGAAGCTGGCCCGATCTGGGCCTAGTCATCCTCGAAGACTTGTTACCTGGGGAGAGTGGCCTATGGCAGGGGCCTAGTCCCTCAAAGTGGTGAGCAGCCAGCCTTGCTGCTGAGTGCCCCCCACCCCACTCTGACTCATCCAGAAAGCACGTGGCCACAAGGGACTCTGTCCTCTTTGCCTTTGGTTTCTGCTCCCCGCTCAAACAACCTTGTTTTCAAGTAAAAACCCACAGAGCACTTTCCCCGGCTCTGATCCCCCAAACAAACAAAGGATGTTGGTCTGTGTTTTGGTTTGTTTTGAAGCTGCAGAAGAGAGAGAGGGAAATGGGTCACCTCAGGAACTTCAAGGGTGGTGGCTGACAGTTGGCGATGCCTGCAGAGGATTGTTTGACAAGGTCACCCTGGGTGGGCTCTGATCCTCAGGGAATAACTCACTCCACACACACACACACACACACACACACACACACACACACACACACACACACACACGATGCTCTGAGCCGGGTAGGGGGTCCTCATGGGGCTCAAGGAAAGGACCACATGGGAAAGGCAAAAGGCTGGGATTCTAGGCAGGGCTCCAGATTCTTTGTCTGGTGGCATTAAGCAAAGCTTGTCTTTCTCTGAAATCCCAGGCTACTAAGCTCAGCCCTGACCCTGAGCCGCAGGGCCTGGGGCCATTGGGAAAAGTCAGGCTTGAGGCTGGCTTCCCGTTTCTTTCTACTGCTCAGAGAAGGTCCCACAGTGCCTGGGGCCCAGGTTTTATGGCTCTGCCCTTATGGGGCCTGTGGCTGTTCCCCAGAGGTGTGCAGGTCCTGGAAGCTGTGAGGAAAAGGTCTAAAACATTTTAGCTCTTTCCTTCTTGCCTATACAGCAGCCTGAATGCCAGCAAGTCCCCGAGGGACTTGGTTTTTGAGGAGAGGTCTCAGGTAACCAGGACTAGTCTGCATCTCACTGGGTAGCCAACGATGAACTTTACTGTCTGATCCTTCTGTTTCTACCTCCCAAGTATACCGCCACACCCAGTTAACCAGCACTGGGGTTTGAACCCAGAGCTTTGTGCCTGTTAGGCAAACATTCTACCAACGGCTGCATCTCCAGCCATTGGTTATTTTGTTTTGACATCGATCTTACCATGTAGCCCAGGGTGGCCTTGAACTCATAGTGATCCTCCTGCCTCAGCCTCTCCAGTGTTAGGCATAGTCTGCCTCAATGGTTCATGCTTACCTCAAGTCAGTGTGTTTTGGCCTTGTGTGTGTGTCCCCTTAATCCTTTGTACTTTTCATAGAAAGGCTCACAGGCCTCCCTGCTGAGTCCTTGGTAAAGAAATGCATGCAGAAGCCTCCTGAGGTCCCATTCCTCACTTTGGATCTGTCATAGTAAACACAGGGTGCTGTTGTCAGATAAGACATCTCACTGATGGCCAGAGGATAAGGTGGAGACCCCAACCTGGGCACTGTTTAGGGGCTCCCTGCCCCTGGAAGGGCTACGCTGGCACCATTTGCTTTCCCGCTGGCCATCATAGGTGCTTTGGGTAGAGAGGACCATGCAGCTTGCCTACTAGGGAGGGAGGGGCAGGTGCAACTCTGTGAGTTCAAGGCTAGCCTGCTCTGCAGAGTGAGTTTCAGGGCAGCTAGGATTGCACATAGAAACACTGTTTCAAAAAACAGAAGTCACAAGTGGAGCCAGCCGGAGGGGTGGTGGTGCACAGCTGTAATCCCAGAGTTTGGGAGTCAGAAGCGGTCGGATCAGGAATTCAAAATCGGGAGGTCGGCGTGCAGTGCATGAGGCACCATCTCATAAAATCCAAATAGGATGGTGGAATGGTTCAGCAAGTAAAAGGTCCCACAAGCCCGGTGACCCGAGTTTTGTCCCCAGAAACCAGGTAAAGGTGGGAGGGGAAAAATGACTTTAGAAAGTCCCGTGCCTTCCGCAGACGGTCTCTGCGGTCTTTAGTCATCTTCTAGCGCCATCTGGTGGCTAATTCTGCGAATAGCACAGCAGCGGCGCTCTCAATGCAGATAATCCCCAGCCAAAGCAAAATGGTCTTTGGGGCAAAGGCCAGCTTCAGTAGCGCTCTCCAGATGATTCCACCATGAGCCAGGGTTTCAGGGTCACCACGATTCCATAGGTAGGCTTGCTGTTTCTCTAAAAACCAAGGAAGGATGGGTGAGATGCATGGGAGGCGCCCCAGGAACTTTCCAAAGAGCTTTACTTCCCTGGTGTGGAATCTCTGTTCATTGCCAAGGACAAGAGGGGAGGGGAGGGGAGGGGAAGGGACAAGAGGGGAGGGGAGGGGAGGGGAGGGGAAGGGACGGGAGGGGAGGGGAAGGGACGGGAGGGGAGGGGAAGGGACGGGAGGGGAGGGGAAGGGAAGCTAGGAGAAGGGATGAGGAGGGGAGGAGAGGGGAAGGGACAGGAGGGGAGGGGAGGGGAAGGGACAGGAGGGGAGGGGAGGGGAAGGGACAGGAGGGGAGGGGAGGGGAAGGGATGGGAGGGGAGGGGAGGGGAAGGGACAGGAGGGGAGGGGAAGGGAAGCTAGGAGAAGGGATGAGGAGGGGAGGAGAGGGGAAGGGACAGGAGGGGAGGGGAGGGGAAGGGACAGGAGGGGAGGGGAGGGGAAGGGACAGGAGGGGAGGGGAGGGAAAGGGAGGGGAGGAGGAGGGAGGGGAAGGGAACCTCAATTGAGAAAGTTCCTTCATAAGGTCCAGCTGTCGACACTATTGGGCATTTTCTCAATTGTTAATAAGTGATTGATGGAGAAGAGCCCAGCCCACTGTGGGCCGAGCCATCCCTGGGCTGTCGTTCTGGGTTCTATACAAAAACAGGATGAAGGGGGCTGGAGAGATGGCTCAGCGGTTAAGAGAATTGACTGTCCTTCCAGAGGTCCTGAGTTCAATTCCCAGCAACCACATAGTGGCTCCCAACCATCTGTAATGAGATCTGATGCCCTCTTCTGGTGTGTCTGAGGACAGCTACACATCAATAAAATAAAAATCTAAAAGGAGATTAAAAAAAGAAAGAAAGAAAGAAAAGCAGGTTGAGCAAGCCATGGGAAGCAAGCCAGGCAACAGCACCCCCCATGGTCTCTGCATCCAGGTTCCTGCGCTGTTGGAGTTCCTGTGCTGACTGCTGTCGGTGGCGAACAGTAACATGGGAACATAAGCCAAATAAACTATTTCCTCCTAAGTTGCTCTCATCAGTGTTTTATCTCAGCCTTAGAAACTCTAAGGCATATTTTACCTGCTGAGCCATCCCCAGGATCATAATTACTGTGTGTGTGCATGTGTGTGTGGTGTTACATGTAAACATGAGCACATTTGACATGGCATAGATGTGGAGGTCAGAGGGCAACTGTCAGGAATCAGTCCTCTCCTGCTGTGTGTTCTGGGGGTCGAACTCAGGTCCTCAAGCTTGTGTGGCAAGCGTTTTACCCACTGGGCTGTCTTGTCAGCCTTACTTTGAGTCAGGGTCTCTACTAAATCTGGAACTTATTGGTTCAAGATCAGCATATCTCTTCAGAGAATATGATTTAATTTACTGTGTAAAATATAATTTTAAGTTGCTGGCCCAAAATAACCTTCTGAAAGGCAAATGTCCTAGTATCTAGTATTTTGTCTTTCTTTTCTTTTTTCTTTCTTTCTTCTCTCTCTCTCTCTCTCTCTCTGTGTGTGTGTGTGTGTTGTTGTTGTTGTTGTTGCTGTTGTTGTTGTCCTTTTGTTTTCGAGAAAGGGTTTCTCTGTATCAGCCCTAGCTGTACTAGAACTCTCAAACAGAGATCTGCCTTCTGCCTCTGCCTCCCCAGTGCTGGGATTAAAGTGTGCACCACCATGCCTCACTAGGGTGTTACTGCTTTTACATTTTCTCATTTGTTTGTCTATGTGTTTGCATATTTGGTGGTGGTGGGAGGATTTGGGTTTACTCGAATTTGAAAGTCAGAGGACATCTGGGCTCCACCCTTATGATTACTGGAGTGAACTGATCCCAGCTGTCAAGTGTGGCAGGAAGCACTCTTACCCACTGGGCCACCTCACCATCTCTACACTTGCTTCTCGATGCTGCTCTGGATCACCACAAATTTGGTGGCTCAAGGAAATACTATTTTGAGTCAGGAGTGTTGGTACAAACCTAGAATCCCAACGTTTGTGAGACAGGAGCAGGAGGGTGCCAAGGCTTTGCGAGACATTGAGTGTGAGGCCATTTACAGCTATAGCTTGAGACCCTGTCTCAACAAGACCAAATAGTACTTACAGAGCTGGCAGCCAGAAGCCTAAAATGGCTCAAAGGTATCCTCAGGCAGGCTTCCTCCCTAGCTCTTGGGGATATTCATATGTTTTTCTCTCTCAACCTGAGAAGCCACAGTTCCTGCTATGTGACCTCTTCTTCCACCTTCGAAGCCGGCAGGTGACATCTTCTCTTGTCACTGGAGCTTCTTCTGAGGAGGCTCGCCTGTCTCCCTTGTGTGAAGACACCGAGTGTACACTGTGTTGGTCCCATAAAATAAGATAAGGAATTCCTATTGCTGCTGGGGGAGGGTGTAGCTCACACCTCTAATCCCAGCACTGGGGAGGCAGAAGAAGGTGGATCTCCGGAGACTCGTGGTCTACAGAGTGAGTTCCAGAACAGCCAGAGCTACCTAGAGAAACCCAAGGAACCCAACAAAGAATTCCCATTGCTTACATGTGGTGTATCACGTGCAACACATCAGTCCTGTATCCATAGTGATGATCCCTAATACAAGCGTACCCACTGAACTGTTGGTGATGTAAAACAATAGAGCACATGGGGAGCTGGAGAGATAGCTCAGTGGTTAGGAGTGCTTGCTGTTCTTGCAGAGAATTTGGAGTTTGGTTTCCAGCGGCCGTATCTCTGGCCCACACCCCATCATGGCAGTGAGAGTCGGTCTCTTCTGTGTCACTCCATCTTAATACTCAGTTGTCCCCACGATTATGCTTTTCGCTTCACAACGACACCATCTCTCTCTGAAGCCTGAGGTCCTGGGAGGAGGGCAAGGACTTTGGCATGCACGGTCCCTCCAGAGTCCTGCACGGAGGCCTGGCCATGCCTCCAACATCATTCCTTGATTCCTCACAGAGCTGCTCTGAGGGAAGGATACGGGGATGCTGAGGTTGAGGGAGGTTGTGGAAGGTTTTTCCTGTCACATCACCGCCCATCGCTCTTGAGAGTCTTAATGTTATACGGTTGCTTATTATGGGATAGACCTGCTCTGTGTAGATGTTTGCCAGCGTTCCTGGCCGCTGTTTCAGCGACTCCAGAGTCCTAGTTATTTTTCCTGGAGCTGTGATGAAATTCCTAACAAGCAGCTTTAGGAAAGTAAGGTTTATTCTGGCTGGTGGTTTGAGGGTACACTCCGTTGTGGTGGGGAAGGCTGGGGGGGAAGGAGTGTGAGGATGCTAGTCACACTGCGTCTGCGGGTAGGAGAGGAAAAGGAATGCTGGTGGTCATCTTGCTCTCTCCTTTCCCCTGTTTGATTCAGTCTTGGACCCAGCCATGGGATGGTTACCGCCTACATCCGGGGTCTTCCCTCCTCAGAGCATCCGCCTTCGCAGCTGCACACGGGTGTGTTTCCTAGGTGATTCCAAAGCCAGGCAGGTTGACAGTGAAGACTAAATATGACAGCCTCCTACTCCCAACCTGTGAGGATCAAAATTACCTCTAGAGATTGCCAGAATACTCCCCGGAAGCAAGGACTGAATCTCCTTTGGGATCGGGTCAGAAAGCCGTCAGGACGTGTTCCTGGGGATGAGATGCAACTGCTAATCATTTTCTTATCGGCCCCACTTACCTCTTCAGGTAACGTGGACCGATGCCTCATTCCCTCTCGGGAAATCAGAGAATTTACTTTAAGAGATCACACAGGCTTCCCTGCAAGCAATCTGGGGCAGTGCTGCCACCTGTTGGTGAGTGGGTGGAAGTGCATCCTTGGATGGAGTTGAGGGACAGCAAGTTGCCAGATGGGTTTAACTAGTAAAATCCTCTCTCTTGGCCAAGAAGCCTCAAGTAAAGCCGGGCAGAGTGGATAGAAAGCAGAGGACTCAGCAGACGCAGGTAATTTTATATCCGTCAGTGATGTTGAGAAGAAATCGGGCATTGGTTCCATGCGCATGTAGTCATCTCTGGCCTAAGCTAGGCTCCGTGCGTCCGCGTCGTTGTTTGACTACTTGCTAGAAATAGCTGCCCTTGGCTAGACTGGTGGGCATTCCGGAGGCCGGCCCCTCGCCCAGACCGGCCTCTGTGGAAATCAGGAGAGTGGCGGAGATCATGGTTGTACCTATACCCACCATCTTCCCGGAGGCCACGCCTCCTCCAGCTTCCAGTTAACACAGCTTCGGTCTGTGAAGTCCACGATTTCCACTTCATCTAATTCATCCAACCCGCTGCCACCCTTGCCTTAAGTCCAGCTTTCCCGGGACTGTACTTTAGTCTCCCGAGACTCTGGCCGCAGCGTCCTTGGGGCTACATTCAGCTGAGTTTGGCTATGCCTGGAATCTTCTATGGGCTGGCGTAGGTTACATTCCTGGTCTGCAGAGTGAGTTTCAGGACAGTCAGGGCTAACTGAGAAATGCTGTCCTCATAAACAAATGAGTAAATAAATAACTAAATAGGGGTTGGAGAGATGGCTCAGTGGTTAAGAGCACTAACTGCTCTTCCCGAGGTTCAGAGTTCAATTCCCAGCAACCACATGGTGGTATGGTACTTGTATATATAGAATAAGTCTTTAAAAAAAAATACCAGCAAACCCGGGGGCTGGAAAGTAGTTAAGTAGTAGTTACTGAACTCAGTAGTTAAGAGTGAATACCACTCTTGCAAGTTCCTAGCACTCACTCTGAGCAGCTCACAACTGCCTGTGACTCCAGCCCCAAGGAAGCTGATACCCTCTTCTGACCATGTATACAGCCTCCAGACACCTCCAGTGGGGACAATGGGGACAGAAGCCACATTTGTCTGGGCACAGACTATGATTTCTCCCTGCCTATGTTTTGTTTTGTTTTGTTTCTTGCTTCCCTGTGTAGGCCAAGCTGGCCTCCAGTGTGCCTCCTGCTCCCATTTCCTGAGTGCTAGCATCACAGACATACAAAATTGTGGTCCTTAGAGAACGGACCCAAAATCCTGACTGGGATTTCTATTTTCACATACACATCCAGTGACCACTTACAACCCTTTCTGGGGTCAATTTATGAATTGGAATATCTGTCTACTGGGACATCCCAGGAATGAGTTTTACATTTTTATCGTACGACACACACACACATTCTGCACTTTTTGTCCAAAAGAACTGCCTGAAATAGCACGGTGTGTCTCCTCGGTGCTACCGGCGGTGACCGAGAGGTTCGTAGTCTTGTGATAGAGCCATAGCCCAGGTGAATGTGGTGAGTTTATGAAATCTAAGCTGTAGAAGAATTAGGCTGAGTGCATAGCGTAGGGTTGTGGGCTTGGCCCGCGAGCCTCCTGCTTTGATCTCCAGCACTAAACACAAGCGGTGTGTCACCTCTCTTTCCCCAAGTCCACGGTCGGGGTGCAGGTGGGTTGGAGTGCAACCTGGCTCTGCTTCTGTGGGCAGTGCGGCCACTGTCACTGGCCGCTGTGGCGTCTGTGGACGAGTCTCATCTTCCTCCCTGGAAACTGAGACAAGTGTGTGTCAAGAGTGCTGAGATCCCTCGGGTGGATAGTGTAACAAACTTGTGGAGGTTTATAAAGCAACAATGATAAAATCCCAGAAACAGGTGGGCCAGCGGACACCAGGCAAGTCAGTGTTCAGTCTCTGGGACCCATTCGATGGAAGGAGAGAACAGAACCAACACCAGCAAGTTTTCTCTGATCTCCGATTGTGCTGTGGCTCGCTGAGCGCATGCACGAGCACGTGTGCACACACACACTCATACACACACACCTGCACACACACTCTCACACACACCTGCGCACACACACACACTCATTCACAGACACACTCCCACACACACCTGCACACACACACTCATTCACAGACACACACACACCTGCACACACACACATTTACACACATACACTCATTCACACACATACACACACTCACACACACACTCATTCACAGACACACACACACATACACACCTGCACACACACTTACACACACACTCATTCACAGACACACACACACACCTGCACACACACTAAATTGTTAACGTTTGTTTTTTTGCTATGTATTGTAATGCTAAATACTGGTTCCCAAGGCTCGGTTACCCCTAGGGACAAGAGAATCTCACACACACAAGTGATGTCATCTAATCTCACACACACAAGTGATGTCATCTAATCTTGCCCCCCAAGTTATCACTGATTGGAGAATAAAGATGCGTAAGCCAATAGCTGGGCAGAAGAGAGATAGGTGGGGTCTGGGTTCCTGGGCGCGGGGTCTGAGGAGAGATCATGAGGGGAGAACGGTAGATGGAAGGAGGGAAGACACTGAGATGAAAACATGGCCACAAGGGCGGCCAGCGGGAGCTAAGAGCTGCCCGGATGGAGCATGGAAAGTTAACTCGAGGTTATTGATAAGGAAGTAGCTATAGGAGCTTAGAGGGTAGATATCTGCCTAGCTCTAGTGCATTAAAAGCTTATTATAAATATAAAGGTTTTGTGTTTTTTATCTGGGAACTGAATGACCAAAGGTGGGGTAGCAACCCCCAACTGAGAATAAATATTTACTACAACACTAAATATTTAGAAATATTAACTTATTTTTATTTTATACGTATGAACCTTTTGGCCCACATGTACAGAAGTGCATTGTTTGTGCCAGAAGAGGGCGCCAGATTCCCTGGAACTTGGGTGTGGATGGTTGTGAGTCACCACCATGTGGACGTTTGGAACAGAATCTGGGTCCCCTGCAAGAGCAACAAGTGCTTTTAACTGCGGAACCATTTTCCTAACGCCGTAAAAAATGTGGTTCCGTTGTCGTTGTTTGGGACAATTACTCTGTTATGTAGACCAGGCTGGTCTTGCTCAGACTCAGATCCACCTGCCTCTGCAAATATCCTGAAGCTGTTAGCATGGTGGGGTGTGCCTGTAAGCACAACATCTGGGAGGCCGAGGCAGGGCCTAGTTCAAAGCCACTCTGGAATACAGCTTCGCAGAAAAGGTTCTGAAAGGAAACAGGCTGAGTGTGTTGTAGTCTAGACACTTCAGAGTCTGAGGCAAAAGTATTACCACAAATTAGAGGCCACTTGAGCTATGTGACTCAGGCTGTGACAAAAGGCTAAACCACTAGAGGACACCACCGAACGTGGAGCTGAAAGTGGTCTTTTCCCTTGCTAGGGGAACACTTTCCTAAGGGCCTGCTGTTCTCAGGCACCTTAAAGTGCTTTGGGAAGGGGGTTGGGAGTAATGGCAACTCTCCGTGGTAGAAGTGGGGACCCTCAAACAGGGCCATGGTCCACCTGCAGCCTCCCTAGCTCCCAGGTCTGAGTCCTTTTGAGAATCTATTTCTCTTCATTTCTCTTGGTCAAGTTGGCCATGGGGGCAATCTCCTTCAACCCCAACATCCCAGAGGCAGAAGCAGATAGATCTCTGTAAGTTCAAAGTCATCCTGTGAATTCTAAACCAGCCAGGCTAAATACTGAGAACCTACCTCAAAACATAAAAGTAAAGGGCTGGAGAGATAGATAGCTCAGTGGTTAGAGCACTGACTGCTCTTCCAGAGGTCCTGAGTTCAATTCCCAGCAACCACATGGAGACACACAACCATCTATAATGGGATATGGCACCCTTTATTAGTATATCTGAAGACAGGTACAGTGTACTCACATGCATAAAATAAATAATTCTTTAAAAAATAAATAAAAGTAAAACAACAACAAAACATATTAACAACAAGACACAAAATTGGGAGTGCTTTGTTTGGTTTTGTTAGGCAGTGTGCCCAAGCTAGCCTGGGACTCACCTGGTGACTGAGGATTACCTTGAGCTCCTGATTCTTCTGTTTGTGCCTCCCAAGTGCTGGGATTGTAAGAATGTGCTAGGTTTGTCTGTTTGTCTTTACGGCTGCATCTCATTCTGTTGCCCTGGACCTCATCATGTAACCCAGCTTGGTTTAAATTCCTTTGTAATCTTACCTCAGCCCCTCAGAGCTGGGATTACAGGCATGAGATTACGTACCTGGCTTTAAATTGGGATTTTCCTCAATTGGCTTTTCCTCTAGGATACTGCCTTAGTTATTTTTCTATCACTGTGAAGAGACATTGGGACAAAGACAGCTCTTGTAAAAGAAAACATTTAATTTGTGGATTGCTTATAGTTTTAGATGGTTAGTTCATGATCATGGTAGAAAGCAGACAAGCATAGTGCTGAAGCAGGAAGTGAGGGCAGGAGGGGGGAGAGACAGAGAGAGAGAGAGAGACAGAGAGAGAGAGAGAGACAGAGAGAGAGAGAGAGACAGAGACAGAGACAGAGATAGAGAAACAGACAGAGAGAGACAGAGAGACAGACAGAGAGAGAAACAGAGGAGACAGAAACAGAGAGAGGAGACAGAGAGAGAAAGAGAGAGAAAGACAGAGAAGAGAGAGACAGAGAGACAGACAGAGAGAGACAGAGAGATAGGGAGAGAGACAGAGAGAGAGACAGAGGAGACAGAAACAGAGAGAGGAGACAGAGAGAGAAAGAGAGAGAAAGACAGAGAAGAGAGAGAGAGAGACAGAGGAGACAGAAACAGAGAGAAAGAGAGAGAAAGACAGAGAAGAGAGAGAGAGAGAGAGACAGAGGAGACAGAAACAGAGAGAGGAGATGGGGGGCAGAGAAAGAGAAGAGACAGTGAGAGGGGGAGGGGAGGGAGAAAGAGAATTTCCTAGTTCATCTGTGTCCATAGCAGATTGTACCTATTATCATTTAGAGACTGGGCCAAGCCTGAATTTTTGAAACCTTAAAGCCCACCCCCGGTGACACAACTCCTACAATCCTTCCCAAACAGGTTCACTAACTGGGGACCAAGCATCAAACATAGAAGTCTATGGGGGCCATTCCCATTGAAGCCACCACAGGGACATTGTCCTCTTAGGGGCTTTGTGGTTTTATTTTCACAAAAGGTTTTGGAAACAACCTGGGCAGGATCACATGGCACGCACCCCTGGATTCTCTTGCTCTCTCTGTCTATGTCTCTGTCTTTGTCTCTCTCTTCTGGCAGATAGAATTGTAACGTTTGTGTTTGGGGCTTTGTGTGTGGAGAAAAGGGGAGGTACCCTTGACAGAGGTAACTTTGGCACAGTGACAAAGAAAGCTTCAGGGAGGAGCAGAGGTCTGACCTGCTTACATAAGAGTCACAGCTGGACTTGTTTTGTGACCCCTGGGTGCCAGAGCTGCTAAGTTTAGACTTGAACCTGAAACTTGTGATCCTGGAAAGGTATCTGAGGCTGGTGGCTCTGGCAAGAAGGGCTGTGTGCCCTCACCTGGGATATGGAGGCTCTTGCGAGAGGAAGGGCCTGATAGGTTTGGGGAAAGAAGCTGAAGGAGTTACAGCATGTCAGAGCAAGCCCCAAGGTCGGTTTCCTGCCTCCCTCCTCCAGGGTACTCGGAATCCAGTTTGTTGATTTATTGTCTTTCTACCTGTCACTGTCAAGAAAGGCCTCTCCCATAGAGGGACAAAGGGCAGTAGGAGGGGCAAAGGGAGCAGACAGTAGGAGATACTTGAGGAGATCTGGATTTGTAGGCAACATAGTAGTGTGTGGTGTGTGTGTGTGTGTGTGTGTGTGTAGTACAGACACTGTTGTCATGATAGGGACCAGGCCATATCCATACCCCCCCCCACTGTCCTTTTACAATTACAAATCCAGGGAACCCTGAGGCCACCTTCACATGTAAGAACTCACTCACTGGGATCTCTGCTACTCAGGAAAGTGTCGGGTGGGCACTGCCAGGAGGGTTCCCAGGGAATTGTCTGGTGTCTCCTGTAGATGGAGCCCCAGCTGGTGCCCACTGACTCGCACAGAGCCTTGCTACTAGAGTGTATATTGGAGTTCCATACTTGTTGCCTGTGAGGCCAACACCAGGCAGTCCTTCAGACCTTCCAAGGCCCAGCTGCGTAAGCTTGACGCAAGCTGGTAACCATGGTAATCTTGTTGATGTACCCTGTGTGACAACTTTCTCTCTAAATGAAGATCCTTCCCTTGAGCAGCACTTTCTGGAAGCTAGGGACAAAGGCCAGATGTCCTTCTGGACAAGGTTAAATTCTTTACTTGTGGAAGCAAGCCAGTAAGTAACTCCATGGCCTCTGCATCAGCTCCTGCTTCCTGACCTGCTTGAGTTCCAGTCCTGACTTCCTCTGGTGATGAACAGCAATATGGAAGTGTAAGCTGAATAAACCCTTTCCTCCCCAACTTGCTTCTCTGTCATGATGTTTTGTGCAGGAATAGAAACCCCGACTAAGACAAATTGGTACCAGCATAGTGGGGTATCCCTGTGACAACCTGACCATATTTTGGGGAGGAACTGTGGAAAGACTTTGGAACTTTGAGCTAGAAGAGCCACTGGGATGTTAATAAGAGCTCTGTGGGATGTTCTGTAGGAGTTTGGAGGATAATGTTGAGAACAGTGCAGAAGATGGAGGCCTGGCTTGTGAAATTTCAGAGGGAAGATCAAAGGCTCTTATCAGGGTTGTTGCTGTTTTGGTTGTGAAGATTCTGTGGTTTTGGTTAGCTGGGGCTGAAGAATCAGCTGTGATGAACAAGATACCAGAACTCCTAAAGCAAAACCTTTATTACTGGGACTACTGATGCTGGTCAGCTGGAGCTAAGAAATTAGTGGTGATTAAGAAGAGAAATCTTCTGGGAAGTGTTTTCTGAGAGCACAAGAGGCTGTGTTCCAAATTAAAAAAAAATTTTTTTTAAAGTTCTCTGCTTGTATGTAGATAAATCCAACTTCCAGCCTGCGTTAGGATGCAAAGTCTGAAACCCTCAGGGCATGGTCTTCGGCTGTCCACAAGCACATGGCTCAGTTGGCAGAGTGGTTAGTGGCCAGCACGCAGAAAGCCCATAGCACTGGAAAGTGGAGACAGGAAGATCAGAAGTTCAAAGTCATCCTTAGCCACCTAACAGTGAGCTTGAGGCAAGCCTGGGCTACAAGGAACATGTCAAAACCAAACCAAACAACCTTTAGTCCTAGCGCTCAGGAGGCAGATGCAGGTCGATCTCTGTGAGTTCAAGGCAAGCCTGATCCACATAGTGAGTTCTATGACAGCCAGGGCCACATAGAGAGACTCTGTCTAAAATCAACTCCCCACC